>NW_027070142.1:210718-258309 GCF_002906115.3 Quercus suber
TTTACCAATTGAGCTAACCACTAAGTTTAGTCAATTTGAATGTGTACATTATAACTTATAAACACATGCTAATTTAATTTATTTAGTTAGCTGGTTAAATATTATTATATAAGTGATGAATAAATTAGTCATTAGTTGAATATATTCAAAATTTATAATGAATATACCCTTTGAATATGTATTCCTATAGTGATTTTTTTTTTAATAATCTCTATATATTAAAACGATTCAAAAGGTTAGTTATGGTTTCAAAAAATGTCAAAAATACCCCTAATCTAATTAAATAATCCTTATTCTTAAAAAATAAAAAATAGGGTTAAAATTGTAATTCAACAAAATTCAAAAACAAAAAAAACTACCCGAGAAATTTTTTTCCTAAAAATTAGCACACTATTTAAATATGATAAATAATATGTTTACAACATTTTCACAATATTTTTACAACAAACCCTAAGTGGCAGATTGTTACTGGTTGTTATTATTAGGGCAAAAAAGTAATCTTAGTGTTAAGTTCAAATTTGAACCAATAACAACTAACTACCTGTAAATTGTTGTAAAAATGTTGTGGACGTAACATCTCTCTTTAAATATATCTCACGCATGTTTGATACATTTTTCCTAAAAACTAGCATACCCTGTTTACTCCATTTCAAATCCTAAATTTTAGTTTCTTAAAATTCCTTCCTATGTAACCTCACTAATAATAGATAACTTCAAATTGAAAAATTACATTAAACTCAAAATAAGAAAATAGCCTCATCCCCCGTGCGGAGTGTCATGTGAATGTGATGAGGCTAGTATTTATTAAACAGTTGCTATAAGTTATATTACAAAAAACTATAGATGCTTAGAATGCAGTGTATATTGTCATTGATGAAGTTACACATTAGATGGATTTATTTTTTTTTTTTGTTGAAAAGTACACAATAGATGGAAAATTCTAAAATTACAAAGAAACAATCTAATTACTATTATACTCATTTGAATATAATTTTACTATTATTCTTATTAAAGGGGGGGGGGGGGAGAGAGAATACTAAGACCTTAAATACCCAATTAATCACTCTTTAGGACAAAACACACATATAAGAATAGAAAGTGACCACCGCACACCTTTAACACAATAGGTACCAAGACCTTAAATACCCAATTAATCACTCTT
Source organism: Quercus suber (assembly GCF_002906115.3). Classification (NCBI taxonomy): domain Eukaryota; kingdom Viridiplantae; phylum Streptophyta; class Magnoliopsida; order Fagales; family Fagaceae; genus Quercus; species Quercus suber. Next base: position 211,881 of record NW_027070142.1, read on the forward strand.
TAGGACAAAACACACACATATAAGAATAGAAAGTGACCATCGCACACTCTTGACGCAATGACTACCGCACACTCTTAATACAGTGGTCATTCCACAAGTATAAATGTTTATAAGGTAAGGGCGGAGGAAAGGGGGTGAGGGCCCTAAGGAACTTTCAATTTTTTTACTGATAATGATAATGTTTTAAACTAAAATGTCGTAATTGCCCCCCTACACAAAAGACAAAAAAACTTTTCTATTTATTGGGACAACCTGCAGCCACATGGTTCAAAACTCAACAGCCTTAACTAATAGAGAACTCTAAAACTGTTGGTCTCACCTAGTAATGATTAAAAAGAAAAAAGTTGTATGTATAATACAGTATAAAGCACGCCTCCCATACCCCAATTTTTTTTAAAATTAAGGGGAGAATAATTAGTTTTTTTAAAGTTTATAATTTTGTTAATATAATAAGAGTAAATTTGATAATTCATTTAGTTTAGCACTTCTATGCTCTGCTCTCCCTCAAAATCTCTCCAATTTTAGGGAATTAAAAATGAGGGGTTAGAAGTAGTTAGAACTCCTCCAAATTCCTCTCCCTTCTCCTTTAAAAAACATTCAAATAAGGTAATTTAACTTACTCTCTCCCTCTCTACTCTACTTCTCCGTACTCCTCCTCCATCCAAACAAGCTATTAGAGTTTCTGTTGAGTTTTTTAAAAGCATTCAAGCTGAGTTTTTAAAAGCATTCAAGTCATTGAGTCACATTTAAATATTCACAGGCATGTTGCGTACTCTTAATATTCATGTTTAAATTTTTTTTAGATTAGTTTTTTACTTTCAATCTTATCTTTTAATCTTGTCCCCCGACCTAAATTCTTGGCTCCGCCACTGTTGTAGAGTATAGGGTGTAGGAGACAAGGATCAAAGTTCAAGCCTCCAAAAGGAAACTTCATACACATATACACTAATATTAGATTAGAGTAGAATTTATATCTTGTATAAAATATATATAGATAGGGAGTAGTTGTAGATTAAAATAGTGTGAACATTGTTGATTTATGTGCAACTTTTTTCCTCAATAACAATTAATGGGACTATTAAAGTCTTAAGATTCTCAAATTGTGTCACCCATGTAATTTCATGCATAGTATAGTGTAATATTTGAATTCTCAAATTGTGCCACCCATATAATTTCATGCATAGTAAAGTGTAACATTTGAAAGGTCGTGGAGGCCATATAATATTCCCCTAATTACACTAGATAAAGTGCATTTTCCCCAAGCTAAAAAGGTATCAGATTCATTCTTCTACTCTTATCCATATCCCATTCGGTTTGTAACAAAAAACTTAAACTTCGTTTAATCACAAACGGATTTGATGACAAAATTGATGCCTTCTAAAACTTTTCAAGGATAGAAAGTTTTAGTTCTTAAGCAAAATGCTCTCTCTTTCTCTCTCTCTCTAAAATGTTTTTAAGGTGGTTCAATGTGACTAGTGACCATCTTTCTAGTGAGAAATTTAAAAATAGACATAATTTGAAGTATTCTATATTTAAATATTGTCTATAGTTGGTCATGAAAATGGCATTATAAAAATACATAAATAAATGTGAAATAGAGACAATGGCGATGATGCTTATTTCAGTTCCATTCCATGGCATAATGAGAGACTGAGAGAAACATAAGAACTACCAATCGAAGTTGTCAAGACTTCAATAATGATTCTTTGTTGGTACTCTTTATTCAGCTTATTGTGTGTTTGTTTGTATGCATTGCAATATGTTAAGCAGACGTGGTGTTTTTAAATGCAAGCAATTCACCAACTAATTATAGAAGTTGACTAAGGAGGTTCAAGTTCCATCAGGAATTATGCCGTGCCTAATCTCCAAGAGACCAGTTATTGAAGTTATCTTTTCAGCTTAAATATTGGACTAAGGAGGTTCAAATGTGTAATCAAAGGGAGATGACGAAAACTAAGTTTTGTCCAACGTCGATATCTGATTATTTAACAACTATAATAAAACCCCAATATATATATATATATATATTGCCTCTTTTTTTAATATAATAATATCACTTTGATATAGAAAAATTGAATCTAATTCATCAGACAGTAATACAGTCGCCTTCAATGTTGACTTGCATGTTATCTTTGGACTTACATTAAACCATTGAAGGTGCCAAGATTCCTCCATGAAAATTACCTCTCTTCAGGCTTATCTTCTTCTTCTTCTTTTTTTTGGATGGGAAGGATGTGTTTGTTTGTTTCAGATTACTTTCTAGTTTAATTTATATATTGCCCTAAAAAAAAAGTATAGTTGTACTTTTATATATCTGAAAAAATTAAATAAATAAATAATTCCTAAAACTAAACCTTAATTAGCTAATAAGAGCGCCCAAAAAAAAAGCATACTAGAATTTGATTGAGGACTTGTTGAAGGTAGATTATAGGTAATTGTTTAAGGGAAAAAAATAAAGCAAATAATTTGCACTCACAATATATATGTAGTTGTCACTGATATCAAGCTCAAGTTACTTAATTGAGCTTCCTTAAAAAAATTACTTATTCGTGCTAGCAAGAACAAAATATTTTACCAATTGAGCTATAATGATATGAAAGACAAGTTTAAGATTCATCTTACTAGATGAGGCCAATTCTATTAACTATTAACTATGATAATAAAAATTTTAAAAAAATTGGGGTGACACTCAGTTGATTTTTTTTTTTTTTTTTTTTATAGGGAACTCTGTTGATTTGTTTGTTAATATACTTATGTTACAAAATTATGCTCAGATAAATTTGTATCTTTTTGAATTCTAAGAAAAATATATATAACCCATTGAAATTAGAACTAAAATAAAAATAATTAATAAAAAAAATAATGCCAGAGATACAAATTATTTTATAAACTGCAGATGTGGTGAGTGATTATTAGTAAATGAAAAAGTGATATTAATAGTGGGTCTATATGGAAACTAATAAGAGGTTGGTCACATCAACATTTTGTAAAAATGTCGTAAAATAGTTTGTGGTTGTAGCATTACTTATTTAATAAACTTCTAATAATTTTCTCAAAAGTGGATTACTAATTTTACCATATTGATGAAAAGTAACAATTCATTTAAAATATCTAGACTAACTAACAATTAAAGAAACTAGACAATTAATAGCAACAAGATACCATTTTGGAAGAAAAAAGTTTTACCTTCAAATTAGAAAATTCCCCCAACCCACAACCCACAACGTAACAAACTAACAATTGATAAAACTATTCACATATACTTGTAGTCATATAACCTATCTAATGAAGAAAAACATTATGTCCTCAATATTTTCAAAACAAATTCCAAGTGGCAAGTTATTACTTGACTGTTACCAGTGAACGAAAAAAGCTATTTCAATGGTTGGTACAAATTAGATCAAAAAACAACTTACTATTTAGGATTTGTTATAAAAATATTGTAAATTAACTCTTCTCATTTAATGAGTCATATGTGACAACTTTAAATAATACAAATGAATGGTTTTATAAATCACCATGTGATGGGTTTGAAGAATTCCTTCAAACCAATTTGAAGAAAATCTTTGTACATTTTGGAATGCTTGAAAGAATGAAGGTGGAATTTAACACATTTAATCATATTGGACTAGCTTTAATCCATTTCGATTTATATTCTACTGGACTAGCTTTCACTTCCATTTTTATGCTGAGTTCGGGATTTCGAGTTCTGGATCTTGGGAATACATTACGTGCTGTTCTCTTGGATTATAATTTGCCATTATCAATTCTATTTCTTAGTCGCCGTGTATCAATGCAATGGTTTTTTGTATCAAGAAAGTAGTCTGCTCCTTTTGATTGGTCGTGTTTTCAAGAATGAATTTTTTTTCATAATGAGCGACTAACCAGGTGGCTGAGTATCAGCCGAAAGGACTGATGATGCAAAAAATTAACAATTGAGCTCCTCGTGACAGCAAATGGACTATTCTGTGAATAGGGTCGTTTCCGTGGATGAGAATCCTGCAAAATGAACTAAGGGGAAGAGTAACATGCCGGTGTGGTGTTAGCCAAACCGCCTCCGATGCTTAAGTCAGTAAGGGAGAATAATTCCAGAGAGAAAATGAGTTGACAATGATTTCGTAAAGTCTTTGTGTTAACTTTTGTTGTCTTTTCTTTTATAGTTACGTGCCTTATTAATAGGCAATGATGTGCTGCATTTATGCTAAACGGCTAGTGCGTTACAGAATCTTTGTTTGGAGATCACAGGTCATTCTGTTACCGTTGCTCCATCCGTTACATTTCATCATCAGTGTAATAAATGCGTAACGTTTTCTCTGGGTGAACGATGATCTTCGTGTAATAACGACCATAAATTTCTAATTCATCAGTTGCTGTCACACCCCAAACCCAAAAGGGTCCAAAGCATGAAAGACCGGGCCTTCAAGAGGTATTGTAGTGATTTTTTTTTTTCCATTCAATAAAATAAATAAATATATTGATCTCTGCACAATATAAGTTAGAGCTCTATGACACACTTACAAGCAATACAAACTACAAATCACGTGTCTCCAAATGTATTTAACAATCCAACGCTCCAAATAAAATAAACACAAAGTCGCGATTAAGGCTGTCCACGGGTTGGGCTGGTCAGGTTTATGCCCAACCCACAACCGACCCTCGGAGATCGGGTAAGTAAGTGCCCAACCCGCAACCAACTCGCCGGAGATCGAGTTTTATGGGTCGGTTTCCCATTGGGTGAGCATCGGTTTCGGGTGAAACTGAAACACGCTGAAAACCACAAAAAAGGAGAAAATCGATGAGATCTCTCCTGATCCATCCAAGATCCGATGTGATCTAGCCGGATCTGGCAGAGATTTCATCAAATCTGATGCTTTTTCCCCCAAATCGTGCCGAGAATCGCTGGATCTGGTGTTTTGGTCGCCGAAATCTGCTAAATTGTGCTAGAAAACTCATCGAAAAGCTTGAATTTGCAGCGGTCATTCTTTCTTCACGCGGGTCGGGTTGAACGGTTTTTGAAAGAGGGCACCTGAAACCGAATCACTGGCGTCGAGTTTTGGAGCTCGGGACCCACATCCAACCGCCGGAGCAGTCAGATCGGGTTGTAGCGGGTTAGGTACGAGCGAGTTGGGTGGGTGGGCGGGTGAGATGGACAGCCCTAGTCGCGATCCTCTGTATGGTACACAACCTCAACATAAAATTTAGGCCTACCACACTCAAGGCTAACAAACCTCAAGAGCCCAATCTCCAGTCGCATTAGCTATGGTCTAGATAAATTTAATAAGTTGAGTCGCCAACACTTTATAGCACAAATCTTCCACTTAGATTAGTACTTTAATCACCACCAATAAACTAAGCTATATGCTTAACGTATAGCTAATTTATCTATAAAACTGTTGGAGAGTAGGATGAGCTAAAGCCCAGTAAGTAGCATAATTAATGGGAGTGGGGGAAATGCAAGTTTCATGATAATGAACATTTTATAAAACATGTTATAATTTGAGAATTTCCATTTAATTTATGCAAAAACAATTTCATGAACCACATGACAAGAATGATAGGAATAGTTTAGCACTAAGCTTCCAAAAATAACTATGAAACTACATTTCATTCGCTGTGAGCCATAAAAATATCCAATACCATTTCAAAACTAGAAAACCTCACCTAAGATGTAACAAGGACCAACAAGGACAAAGATATCACCCAGACATCATACTGCCACAAACAAGTTAGAGCCCAAACACACTAGCATGATATGTACCTCTTTTGGCATGTGGTCTATTGGCCCTGCCAAGCCTCACCCACACCCTCAAGAATTTACCTATCCCCTCCATGGGCAACAGGGGATAACACGTTATGTAGTACCTCTTTTGCATGTGGTCTCTTGGTCCTGCCTAGCTTCACCCACACACTCAAGGATTTACCCGTGTAATGCAAAGTGTGAGTCTCCAACTTGGCTTGTTGTCACCAAGAAGGGTAATCACCAACATCATAGCACAAGGGCAAAGCCACATCAAAAGCTCACAAGTTCAACGTATTCAAATTACATAGTTTACTTCCAAGAAGTTTCATAAGGTATTACAACAACCAAATATCCACAATATTCTTATTTCTTGTCACAAAATAATTTGCATCAATATTTCCCAAATAACAAGACAAGATAAGCATGTTTAAATTTTCTAATATACCATAAAATCCATGATTTCCTTATCAAAGATTAAATAAAAGATACTCATTTTTCCATGTCAACAATTTATGCATTTCCCCAAATGCAATATTAATTATGATGCATTTTCATATATAATAGAGTCGCAATATAACACTTTTAAGAAAACATACATCCATACATAATTTTCCAAAATGTGTTTGACCCAAAAACGACATTTATGAAACATGGTTATTTTCCAAAAATCCCATTAAAAAGTTACTTACCTCGGAAAGCCAACCGATTTTACCTCAACCAGGCATCACAAAATCAACCAATCCCGTCACTAAGTCCATCACCAAGAACCTCAAAACCTAGAAATATAAGGATCAAGCCTATTAATAACAAGGTCTATCGCAAAATTTATTATCACATTTGTCTCCAAAATCAAATAGGATCCCTTAAAACAAATCAAATGCACTAAAGCCTAGTTTGCCCAACCTAAGATAAGTACCCATTCCTAAACGGGAACCAAACAAGCATACAAACTCATAGTGCCACAGCACAAAACCAAAGCATTTTAATTCTCCACTGCAAGCAATGTGCACATATGAACATAATATAAAATACATCAATTCATAATAGGGGTAGCATATCTCATGAGTTTCCCTATAGAGCACTAAATGATTAAACCAAACCATTATTAGACTTAGCCAAGTAAAACACATGTTGAAGAAAGTATATGAATTTACAAACCAATCCATTTAACAAAGAATTGAAGTAAATTCCACAAAATCTCAGCGTTTTCGTTGCACTTTCACATTCAATATATAGCAGGCCAGCCATTTTGTAAAAATTGTTTGGTCCATGAAAAGTTATCCGATTAACTTGATATTAAGTAGGGACAAGCATTTATGCGTCTAGTATGTACCACCAAAAATTCAGCTCAAAATTTGTTTTCTATAATTTATTAAAAATCATGTATTGCAACTGACTCAAATCGACAGATTTACAATTCCAAAATAAAATTACTATAATCTTAATACTATGCCAAAAACTTTCAGATTTGATTAACCTCAAAACTACATGTTTTAGCACATGATAACAACTATGAATGCAACTAATAACCTCATATAATAGTCATCACCAACACGAGTCAAAAAATTCAATCCCATAACTCATATAGGCAATTTATCAAACACTTGGCATGTGACAAGCAAATGCCTACATTCACATATGTCAAAGTCACTCAAATGCAAATGAAACACACTTTAAAAGCAACTCACATCAACATATGCAACAAGAAGACCCATATAGTTGATCTAGCAAACCAACCCTCAAATACCCATTAGGAAACTAATGAACCAAAAACCTTTAATCAAAGCAAAAACTCTTCAAATGATATGAAATTTTCGGATTTAACAAAACCATTGCTACCCAAATTGTCTTAACCCTCTAATCTTCCATTATTCACCAAAACCCATCAAGTATTCACTATAATAATAATTAAATAGCAAAACCCAAAGGATTTCATAGAAGAAATTGAGATAAAAGCTTAGATTTTTTCCTCGGGTTTAATCCACTTCAAAATCTCATGGAGTTTTAGCTACTAGGAAGACCAATGGAGACATAATCCTCCCTAACAAGGAGGTCTCAACTAGAGAGAGAGAAAGAAATGAGGAAAGAGATATGGGAGCTTGGAGGTTCGGTCATCATTAGGGAAGAACCAAGAAGAAGAGTGAATATGAGAAGAGAGGGAAATGGAGAGAGGGAGAAACAGCTGAAGAAAAATGGGAGGGGTGTGGCTTACTGTATGGTGATGTATGAGTTAGTATAGACCACTCATCACAAAAATATCTTGGGAAGAAATTTACCATTTTACCCTTAAATTTCTTCTCTTCCTTAATCCTCACTCAGCCCATCATCACAAATAACTTAAATGCCACCTCAAACTTTTAATATTAAAAAGACCTCTACAAAAATAATTAACAACCTTATTTAAAAACATAAAATTCACTTGAGATATTATTCACATTATAAAATGGCTTTAAAAAGTTTGGGGTGTTACAGCTACCCCCTTTGTTTGTTTCCTCCTCTTTTAGACGTGATAAGAACAAATTTGTCTAATGCTTTGTATTCCGTGTGCTATGCATTTATGAAGGTTTTGATATTTGAGTAGTTGAACGCCACGTGTACGGCCAGGATGCACTCATCATGGGAACATGTCTCGATTTTCCCACGCGTGCTTTGGCCACTTGTTTTGCATTTTTCCCTGCCCTTTCCTTTTCCTTGTATTGTTTCCTTATTCAATTTCCGCTTTAGGGTTTGTTTCTTCTCTGAGCTCCCTTTCTCTGTCCTGCGTTCCCTGGTAAGTCCTTCGTGCATCTGTTTCTTTTTTGGTTCTTCCATGGTAGATTATTCCGCTGTTAGGGTAGCTTGTCCTTTGATAGCTTTCTTTTTTGTTCATTTAGGTTGTTTGCTCAACTTTGTGGAGGGGGAGTGTCTTGAGAGAGTTAGTTTCTTCATAGGGGCGAACTGCCCATACACTTCCGTTCTTTCTTCGTTATTCCCTCTAGTTTCTTGTTCTGCTAGGGTAGCCAGGTAATTAAAGATGTCTGAAGTGAGGTTTAGTGATCTCGAGACTAGGTTATCTTTGTCTGATGATCGCATGATCTCGGAAGCTACTTCTGTTTCCACCCCCTATAAGGCTTGGACTATCTCGTGTTCCCTCATGGGAAAGGACGAGCAGTGGATCAGGGATAGATTTCAATTCCCTAATTCTGTAAAAATTAGGATCCCAAGTGACAAAGAAATAGCTTGTCACTCTTATGCCGATGAGGTTTGGTTTTATGAGGCTGATTTTACCAACAGCCTTCGTTTCCCTATTCACCCATTTGTTAGGGAACTTTTTTCTTACTTGCATCTTGCTCTGGCGCAGTTAGTGCCTAACTCCTGGCGGATTCTTGTCTCTTGTATGGTGGTATGGATATTTGCCAATGATGGGGATGTCATTAGAAGTGACGAATTCCTCCACTTTTATCGTCTGAGAAAATCCAAGGACCCCGACTATTATGAGTTTAAGCCGCGGGATAGGGCTTCTAGGTTAATCCTTGATTACCCCTCTTTTCTTCAAAACTGGAAGCCAAACTTCTTTTTTATCTCTGGAAGTGATTGGGAGTTCGTCCTTGGTGAGGACCTGGACAAAGCCCCCAATTGAGTTTAACTAGTGAGATATGCACTTAAGAACAAGACCTAAACAAAAATCTGTTGGAGTTATGGAAAAAGTAGAGATAAAGAAATGAGATATGGAAATAGAGTTTGAGTGATGAAAACTGAGATATAAAAACTGAGAAATGAGTAAGTAAGAACCAAACAGGGCCTAAACCTTCACAATCATTATTGCTCACTAGAGATATAACTATGAAATGAAGGAAATGAGAGGTAAGCATCAATTTAAGACTTAAAAATTGATATAGAGAGCTTATGACAAGATGGAGTGGTCCTTCATTTGTGAAAGTCATGGATAGATTTAAATTTAATGTAGATTGGATGTCTATGGCAAAAGAATGCATTTCAACTCTAGTGTTCTCTATTTGAGTCCCCTCATTGGTTTTGTAAGCAGCTTAGAGTCAAAGATGATCATATTATATCAACTAAAACTATGTATCTATAGCAATAATGGTCACAACATGATAAGATTAACATTTTTACTTTTAACATATGAACAAATATGTCTATACATTTATTTCTTTGAAATTAAGACATTAATAGTTAAGGCTAGTTGCCAAGAGACTAGTAACTTAGTAGCATAATTTGATTTTATTGATAAATAATAACTGCATATTTACAAGATTTTGGTCCCAAGTACTATCAATAAAAGGAAAAGTGCAAGAATTTATTTTCCGGTTATTTTCTAAGATGAACGCTTAAAAAAAAGAACTAATCTATGCCTAATATTCCAACAACCAAGGTGAAAATAATAAAGTCAGAAATGCATGTGGAAAAAAGTTCTAAATCTTCCAAACAAAAGAAACGATTGTATATTGGGAACGATGAAGAACGTATAATCACAAGAATACTTTTGTAACCTTTCTATCTAACTGCCATAGGTTTTCAAAGTAAGCTCCTACATACAATATTTCGACTAGAAAAGGGACTAATGGAAATACAAACTCATCACAACTATTATTACTTAGAAGGTAACTTGTGAAATGCGGAAAATAAAAGGCAAATATCGATTTATGACTTCAAAGATTGACATAGAAATCTTATGGCATGGAGTGTACCTTCATTTTGGAAGTCATGAATAGATTTTGATTTACTAAGGATTGGAGAGAATGCATTTTAACTCTAACTTTCTCTATTTGAATTCCCTCGCTTGCTTTTTAAGCAAGTTAGAGTCAAACACTATATTTTGATATCAATTACAATTATGTTTTTACAACAACAACAATAATAATAATCACGACGTGAGAAGATTCATATTGGTTGTCTTAACATATGTATATACATATGTTTATATATTTATTTCTTATATACTAAAGTATTAATTGAGGCTAAAAATGCTAAAAACATATCATAATTCTTAACTTTCGGTAGAAATTTATTTTTTTAGAACCACCTACTCTAGCAATTTTATTGGTAGTTTCAAATTAGAACTACTAACAACTAACTGCCGATGATTTATTCTAAAAATTGTTATGAACGTAGCACTTCTCTAAGAGCATATATATTGGTGGTGTTAAAAAACTATATTGCTATTTTTAGCACCACCAAATGTTAGAATTATTTGCCCTCAGAAAACAATATCATACATTTTTTATTTGATAATAAAAATTTATTTTCACATTCATTATTTTATAGGTATATTTCATTGTTTAAATGTGGCATGTGATGTCACTTCTGTAGAAAAATCATGTTAATGGTTAAGGAACCAAAGACAGGGAGTAATGATTTTTCATAGATTATTAAATTGTTCTAGGCTGTGGATATTAATTGAATATTACCACTAAAGCCTACACTTGTTGTGCTGCTATATGATAGGATGATTTACTCCATCATTGAGGTAGTGACTTTAAGCAGACAAGTGGGTGTAATGTAACAAGTACATACACTGAATTGGATCCGATCAAGGACACCTTATGGAGCGATCACTGTTAATTAAAAGGATGTCTTATCACAATTTTTCTATTGTCCTTAAACATGAGGGGTTTGTGTATATTTATTTATTATGCACATAACTTTGACAATGTCAACTGGTGATGCTGATTTTTAAAGACTATATACAGACACGTTGGGTTATGTGTGTAATGAGTAAAATATATAAATGCTCAACAATGAATCCACCAGTCTCTAAAGAAGATAGTATATTCAGTTGATTTTCATATTGAAGTTGGACTCAAAACAAAACCGGCCGGTGACATTTTTTCGAAAATGTTTTTCATATATATAATATTGTATATATACATTTAAAGAGTTTTTAAAAATATTTTGGAGTCCAATAGAAATTATGAAATCAAGAAATTAAGAGTTACATAAGCTAGGGACATGACAGTGATATTAATCCAGTCCTAGTGGCTTGTGGGAATATAGTATGGTGGAAGGACATAGATATAAAATTGTAAGTAATGGGATCTCATTTGTAATTCTCTAATCTTCAGGGGTCAATTGCAATGTGTTGATGGACATTATTGCAATTTGTAGAAGTTCAAATATTTTCTTGATATGATTGAGAAAATTAAGGAATATTTTTGGAAAGAGTTTCAAGAAAAGTCAATAACGTTCAAAAAAGTTATTGATAAAATCCTACGACTGAAGATTAGGATCCCTAAGGATCCCACGTCCAATCTCTCTCTAGGTTTTAGAAGTCTACTATAAAATAAGATTTTATAATATCATATTTAGCGGTTGGCCATCAGAACTACTGTGTGATACTGCAGTCTTCTGAAAACTCAAAAGAAACAGAGAGAGAGACGTGAATACCTTGGGAGGCAACACGCATGGATTGCTAAGAGAGGTACGCAATTTTGTTCTATTTAGAATCCATGGTTGTGTGGTACAACGATCTTTAAATGAAAATATGATTTATTTTTGTTCTATATTGCTTCCGCAAAACTTTCACCAAATACAAAAAAAAAAAAAAAAAAAAAAAAAAAAGAAAAAGAAAGATTACATTGGTGGAGCCAAAACCAAATATTTTGGCTCCACAGCTATAGTGCGCAACTACTTTTGGCTGTGCACGATAGCTCAAAAGTAAAAAAAATAATAATATTACATTCGATCTCTCTCTTTTTTATTTATTTTTTTATCTTCTTCTCTCTTCGGCTTCTCTCAATTCTTTTCAACTTCTCTTTCTTTCCGGCATTGCCCTTATCTTTCTCTTAACTGAACCAAGTCCTTTCTTATGGTGTCACCTAGGTTCGTTGAGATCGTCGTTGCTAATGTGGGTTCGTGGTGGTGGGTTGGTGTGGGTTTGTGGTGTGGGTCAGCTGGGTGGGTTCATGGTGGTGGACTGGTGTGGGTCAATTTTGTGTGGTTGGGTGGTTTGGATCGATGGATTTAATGGTGGTGTGAGTTGTTGCTGGATTAGTGACTGCCATAGAATTTTAAAGTAAGCTCCTACGCATAACATTTCAATTAGAAAATGACTAATGGAAATACAAACTCATCGCAACTATTATTACTTAGAAGGTAACTTGTGAAATATGAAAAATGAAAGGCAAATATCGATTTATGACTTCTAAGATTGACATGGAAATCTTATGGCATGGAGTGTACCTTCATTTTGGAAGTCATGAATAGATTTTGATTTACTAAGGATTGGATAGAATGCATTTTAACTCTAACTTTCTCTATTTGACTTCCCTCACTTGCTTTGTAAGCAAGTTAGAGTCAAAACTATCTTTCGATATCAATTACTATTATGTTTTTACAACAACAACAATAATAATCACAACGTGAGTAGATTCATATTGGTTGTCTTAACATATGCATATACATATGTTTATATATTTATTTCTTATACACTAAAGTACTAATTGAGGCTAAAAATGCTAAAAACATATCCTAATTCTTAACTTTCGCTACAAATTTATTTTTTTAGAACCACCTAATCTAGCAACTTTATTGGTAATTTCAAATTAGAACTAATAACAACTAACCACCGATGATTTATTTTGGAAAATATTATAGACGTAGCACTTCTCTAAGAACATTAGTATTGGTGGTGCTAAAAACTATATTGCTATTTTTAGCACCACCAAATACAAAAAAAGAAAAAAGAAAAAAAAAGATTACATTGGTGGAGTCAAAGCCAAATATTTTGGCTCCAAAGCTACAGTGAACAGCTACTTTTGGTTGTGCATGGTAGCTCAAAGGTAAAAATAAAAAATAAAAAATAAAAAAAAATTATATTCGATCTCTCTCTTTTTTATTTATTTTTCTCTCTCTTTCTCTCTCTATCTTCTCTCAATTCATTTCAAGTTCTCTTTTGCTTTGGCGCTGCCCTTATCTCCCTCTCAACCGAACCAAGTCCTTTCTTGTGGTGTCACCTAGGTTCGTTGAGATCGTCGTTGCTAGTGTGGGTTTGTTGTGGTGGGTCAATGTGGGTTTGTGGTGTGGGTCGACTGGGTGGGTTTGTGGTGGTGGGCCAGTATGCGTCAAGTTTGTGTGGTTGAGTGGTTTGGATCAGTGGGTTTAATGGTGGTGTGGGTTGTTGTTAGATCAGTGACTAGGATCGATGGCTGGCTGGGTTGATTTTGCATTTGGGGGTGTGTTTATCAATCTATATTTGGCTCTTTTTGTGGGTGTGGTGGCTGTGGTGGTGTTTTGGTGGCTATGGGTTTGGTGTTTGGTATTTGATTTTTTTTTTTTTTTTTTTGTGGGTTTATTGGTTGTGGTGGTGGTGGTGGTGATGGTGGTTGTGGTGGTGGTTTGGTTTTTTTATTTGTTTGTGGGTTTGGTTGTGACTATGGGTTGTGGTTGAAATGGTGGTTTGGTGGTGGTTTGGTAGTTGTGGTTGTGGTTGTGGTTGTTGTGGTTTTGGTGGTTGTGGTTGTGTTGGGTGGTGGTTTGTCTTTTTTTTTTTTTTCCATCCTTGCCTTGGTTTGTGGTTGAGGTTGTTGCTAGTGGAGTGGTGGTGGAGGTGGTTGTGGTTGGTTGAGAAGTTTTTGTGGTGAATATTTTTATTTTATTTTAATGAGTTTTTTTATATTATTTTAATCAAATAGCTAAAAATATAGATCCAATGATGTTGTGTGTATTGTAAAGTGAGAAGGTAAAATAGATAAAATAGTTTTTTGTGGAACTATATTGCTAAATTTATAACTCTACCAATGTGAGTGCCCTAAGGGATTTTTTTTTAATTATAAAATAACTATAAAACCCAAATTATATTATTAGTTAGGCAACGTTTCAAACATATTTGGTTTCTAACAATTCGAGTTTAGAGGGCTCGATTTTCGGGTTATAAATCGAGTATATTGTACTCGAGTTTCCTATTTTGCCAGCCGCTAGGTTGGACAAAGTGTCAACGTAGGCCCAGAAATCGAGTTCACTAGACTTGGTTTTTGTACATAGAAATCAAGTCCTCTGGACTTGATTTCTGTGCATAGAAATCGAGTCTACTGGACTTGTTTTTTGTTAATAAAAATCAAGTCCAAAGGACTCATTTTTTGTTCATGGAACTCGATTTCTAGGCACCTCACCCAATTCAAAACACGCATTCATACGCTAATTAAACTCACTCAAAACCCACACACCTCACAATTTATAACACACAAATACATTCACTCAAACCCACACACTGGTCCTCTCACTCTCACTCTCACCTTGTGACGCACCACTCTGTGTCTCAAACCCACACCGGTCCTCACACTCAAACCCACATCAGTCCTTAGTCTCTCACTTTTCAAACCCAAATACACTCAAACCCAGACACCAGTTCGGTTTCTCACTCTTCAAACCCACTCTTACTCTTCAAACTTCGTGCCACTCCGATTCCTCTCACTCTCACTCTTCAAACCTCACGCCAACTGCTCAACCTTGTCACTCTTCAAACCCTCACTGTCACTCAAACCTCGCACGCCACTACTCAACCTCGTCACTCTTCAAACCCTCACTCTCACTCAAACCTCACGCCGCGCCACTGCTCTCATCATTCTACCATCAAGGGTCGTGGCAAGGGGTATACAACTGTGAGGACCCCTATAAGATGTGGCCATCCATAGTCCATATTCAGGCTTTGCGACTTCCCTAACATACCACATGCACGATTCATTGCCGCATTTCACATACAATCTACTTTTGGTCGACCTACTAGTATTAATGTTTCTATTATGCTTTGCGGCGTAAATTGTTAATGCACGTTTCACCGCCTCTTTATTCGCAAAAATCAACCCTTTCGCAAAATTCATGTCTGCATTCCAAGAAGAACCAAATGCTTGCTGAACAACTTCAAGATCAACTATATTTTCCTAAGTATTTTCATAAAATGATGAGGTAGGAGGTTCATAAACAGGGGTCGTATTTGTAACATGCTGAACTCTAACATTAGCGTCCGCATCATCTTCATCACATTCAGCCATATCATTAACATGAGGAATGAGAGTAATTTCATGGTCATCAACACCCTGTCAAAGTCGCCATTGTCAATCCTCTCTTTGTACTCATCTCTATCGTCAAGATCTTTCTCAAAACAGTCTTCGTCTTCATCTTCAACTACTGGAACTGAAGAGGATTCACCTCAATGTGTACAAAATTGATCTTCATATCTATTTCCAGGTTCGCTCTCAATTGTTGCTGGTGCCTCTTGAAAAGGGGGTGTATAGCCTCCCAATGTGGTGCATCGATCATCTAAGACTGCAAACTGTAGAGATGTAGTTATTTGTACAATTTCTTCCTCTATGCCAACTTCTGCACGCAGCTCCAAAGTGACGTACAACTCAAAATCTACTACTTGTTCCCATTTCTGCATCTTACTAAACATGAATTTCACATGTTTATCCTCTGTTATTGCCATATATCTGTAATTAATGCATTGATTGAGGACTTCATATAAAGAATGGAAAGTAACATGTATGTCATGCAAAGCAGGGTTCACTCGCAACTCTTCCATAATTTTTACTTTCAGCTCATTCAGGGTCTTTAGCTTACGGCGTATCATCATATAGCAGCACTAGATACCCGAACCTTGAAATGAGAATCCATCATAAGGGTTGGCATTGCTAAGGGGTCCACCGTAGTATATATTTATATGGATCATTGTCAACCTATAGATCATCAAGTGCAATTGTGTTAGTCACAAATTTATAACGCTCAATCAACATCAATCACAAAACTTTGCGTATGAAATGCCAACAATACTAATCTCAACCAAATTTGCATATACTCACCTTTAGTAATCTTACAAAAATAGTCATTACTAATTTCATATTCTTTAAAAATTCCAAATCATTTTAGGGGCATGACTTTCAAAACCCATTCAAATAAGTTATGATGAACAAAAATATTATATGCCAACCAGTTATCCATTGAAATCTCTGTTACAAATCTTAAACAAATATATCTTGAAATAATTTATGGTAAAAAGACTACTATCTTAGGTATCAAACTCATAATCCATTTCATATCCATGATAAAGACCTAAAAGTACTAAATATTCCTAACAATTGATCACAATATTTAGTACTAAATATTCCCAATAATTAATCACAATATTAAAATTTTTTTTTAAACTTAGCATATTATCACAATATTTACACTAACAAACAAAACAAATATTCCCATATGTTGTAATAACATAATTAATCACAATATTTGGTACTAAATATTCCCAATAATCACAATATTAATTTTTTTTTAAAAAAAAACTTAGCAAATAATTTAATCACAATATTTACACTAACAAAAAAAAAAAAAATCCCAATATGTTGTAATTTAATCACAATATTTAGTACTAAATATTCCCAATAATTAATCATAATATTACCAGTCATTATAGATATTTTTTCTTAAGTAGATTCATGATCTTATATAAATGTGTAAATATAAATGTGTCCAAAAAAAAAAAACTAGCAAATAATCACAATATACTAACAAATAAATTAATCACAATATTTACACTAACAAATAACAAAAACAAAACTTTTCCTAATATGTTCTAAATTTTTCTTAAAAAAAAGATTAGCAAATAATCACAATATTGTAAACACATTACCTGAGACGAGTGTTGTGTGAGATGAGTGTTGTGTGAGAGATAGTTTAGGAAAGTTGTTTCTGAAGAGAAGAGCTGAAGGTGTGAGAATATAGAGCTGAAGGTGTGAGAACGTGTAAGGAGGGGAAACAGGTCCCGGCTGGGACCCATGGCAACACGTGGAGGGCTAGGGGCCATTTATGAAAATTGAGTTCTCTGGACTCGATTTCCAGCACAGTACCTACGTGATCAGAAACTGTTAATGAGACTAATAAATCGAGTTCAGGGGAGTTGATTTCTATGTATAAAAACCGAGTTCAGAGGACTCGATTTCTATGTATAAAAACCGAGTCCTTTGAAGTCGATTTCTGGGCCTACGTGGACAAATGTCCACCTTAACTGCTGGCAAAATAGAAAAATAACAATCTTATCAAGTCCTATAGATTCGAATTGTTAGAAACCAAATTAATTTAAAACGTTGCGTAATTAATAATATAGTTTGACCATTAAATGTACGTTATCGATGCAAATCTTGACCATTAAATGTAATAGTTTTTAATCTTGACCGTCTGTTCAATTTTAGTGAATACCGGTTACCGATAAGGCCAGTTAGCAGATATAACCAAAAACAATAGAAATTTTGATCTTCCCTCTCCCGTTCTCTCAAATCCCAGGGACGACTTCTCCAAAAAAAAAAAAAAAATCATCTTCTCTCTCGCGTTCTCAGGTGTGTGACTTGCGCTCTTTCTGAGGAAATTGCTGCTGCTTCTTCTATCTTGCTTGCTCTTTGTGCGTCAGTTGAGTTTACTCTCCAGTGAAGGTTAGGAGCAAAACAAAACCCTAAATTTCACTCACTTTTTCTTTTTTTTTCTTCAGAGAAACCCATTTGAATAAGTGTTTTTGTTTTTATTTCAAATGGTTGTTGATTGCATATCTCTCTATTTGCGTTGCTCTTGGTTTGTTTTGTTCCCTCTTTCTCTCTCATTAGTTTTATTTATTTCAAAGCAATTGATTGCATATCTCTATCTGTAGAATATGGGTGTTGGGACCTTGTGGAAAAAATCTGTAGCTATTACCATTCAATTTGCTTTTATTTTGGTGGGTTAATTTTGAAAACTATCCTTACTGGATAGAACTGAATACCTTGATAAAAAAAAATCTACCCCATTTATCAGTATTACTAAGAACCTACTCTCCTAATCCAGGGGTGTAACTAGAGACAAATCCTTTATTGGATGGGTTTATTAAATAAGTTCAAAATTCTTTGCTTATTATGTTCCGTGTATTGCTTCTGTAAATATTGAGTCCAAACACTTATAACATGTTCTTTTAAAAATAATTACTAAAATTAACAACTCAGCTTATCAGTATGAATAATTTCCTCTTTGTTTCCTTTTCGGTGTCATCTTGTGCTAGGATTGATTTCTCTGACCTTTAAGGTAAAAATTATACACATAATTTAATTTTTCCAAATGATGAAGTCTAAATTTGTAATGTTATATTGACATAAAAGTTTTTTTTTTTTTTTTGTTAGAAGATATTAACATAAAAGTGAACTATGGTTTCACTTGGACCAACACTTAATTGGGCTGAAAAAAAAGGTCCAATGGCAGCAACATTCCTCCAAATTGTAAAAAAAAAAAAAAAAAAAAAAAAAAAAAACCCATATCCTGACAATTCCCAAGCTCTGAATAGAAGACCTGACCTGACCCAAATCAAAGAAAAATAGAGCACCCTGTTTCAAAGAAACCCCAACCTGTGAATCCCAAATTTGTAGTGTCCGTCACAGGTATGTGTTTTTGTGTGTTGAACTACTTTTTGATATGATTTGGTTGTTGGGTTTAAGTTATTTATTACCACAACATTTGGTTTGCTGTGAAAAATTATGTAGAAAAGAGAGGTATTAGAATATTTTGGTTGGATAATTGTAATCATTGAAATGAAGCTTTTCACAAACATTGCATCAAGTAATAGCAACTGTGAGTTTATTATGTGGCTTGAATACACTTAGCATTGATAAAGAGAGGTGAATATATCTAATACTGTTCTAAAAGTGTGAAAAAACATTCATGTTTAGTGTTTATTTTTTCTAGATTGTGTCACCTTAAAATTATCTACTTGGAGATTTGATTTGGGCGGCTACCCTTTAGGTTCAATATGTTGGGTCTTGTTGCTGTACGGCCAGATTCTTTGGTTTGCTTACATCTTTCTTGAATAATGTTTTGTCATAAAATGATAGTTGTTTTGCTAATTAATCACTTCCTGAACTTCTGGATGAATTGTGTTGCAAATTATAGTATATCACTTTCTGTAGTATAAATGTGGTGATGTAGGTTATAAAAATTACACTAAATCGAAGCAAAACTTTGTTCCTATGGATAATTTCATAATTATATTGGTTATTCAACATACAATGTCATCACCAATGTTTTTATTTATTTTTAATGAAAAGTGGGATCTTACTGTCTTTGATCTGATATGAGGAATAGGAAGTGGCAGGCTATATGCTATTAGATACTGAAAATAAGATTTGAACCATGAAATTGACATAATGGACAGATTTTGAAATGGGAAAACAAACTTCAGTATTGTGAGTGCTGCTTGAATGGTGTCCTTTGGCTTTGTTTAGTCATCAAAGACTCCAAAATTGATTTCCATTGCTAAGTTAAAAACTAATATAAAATCCACTGCTCCTTTATGTTTACGATGCAGTTTCAGAAACTCTAATCATCCAAAGTGGTTTTGGCTTTCCGCTCATATGTTTGACAAAATTCCTTAGAGAACACAAAGTATAATACGGGGGAAGATAAAGAGAGGCCAACAAAGCACAGAATCTTCACATAACAATCTAGATGTCAATGGAGTCCTTGTCCATCCTTCCTCAAATTACCATTACAAGGTATATTTCTATTCCTATTTGTCTTTCTTGTCGATCTCTTTATTTAAGCAACAAAAAGTTTCTCATTTGCTTTTGGTCTGGATGCAATCGAAGGTCCTTATTAAGTGAAAAAACTAGAACTAGAACTCCCTTTAAGCGGACACCACCTAAGTTTCTAGAACTGCCTAGAGGTCCCTCAGAAAGCAAATATTTGTTTAGAAGAAGGCTATGTTTAAGCAATGGAAATGGTGAAATCAGAAGAATTCCACATGCGCTTGGTGATAGAGATGGCGTGATCATTGTCGACCATGGTTCGCGGCGCAAGGAATCAAATCTCATGCTGAGTTGAGTAAGCTCTAAACTTAGTTCCTCAAAGTTTTGGTATTTTTGATTTTTTGAGTTTTTATTTTTATAGTGAGTTTGAATGTTTGGCTTAACTTATTTATCTTAGAAAAAAGAATGAGTGTTTAGCTTATTTTATCGTTGATGAGCTCTTTGTTTTTCCTTTATATGAATTTTCAGATGAGTTTGTGGCCATGTTTAGAGAGAAAACTGGGTACCCAATTGTAGAGCCTGCTCATATGGTAATTGTTGTTCTTGTTGATTTTTCCTGTTTGAACATTATATAGTTACTCAACTCTGCCAGTGTTAGTTAATGTTTAGTCACTTTTCATGAATGGATCTTGTCTGTGAGGATCCAAATCAGGTCCCATAGTGAGGATCCAAATCAGATCCCTATGTTGTTGTTGTTGAACACTATGTTTTACGAATTCGTTGATTCCTTTTATAATTTAGGTTTGTCATAAGTAAACAGAGGCTTCTCATGATTAATCTATTGAGGATCCATAGTTGACCCCCAAAAATTTTGGACTAAGAATTTATTGTTGTTGTATAAGTAAACGTTGGGTTCGCCTACAATTTCACTGTCATAAGCTCGTTTCTCATTTGATTGCCAATTTGCTTTTTGTCAGCTAGATATCGATGCAGTCTGATTTAAATGGATTCTAAGTGAACCTTTTTATTTCTCTTTTGTTTATATAATAACTCTTATCATCACAGAGCAGGTTGATCAGAATCGCCTTGATGATTTATGTTAGTTTTTAGTGCATGTAGCGCTACTGCTTGGTTTTCTTGCCTTTTTGGGTGTACATCATACTATGTTGCTTTTGTCATGGTTTTATTTGCGCGAACAGCTTCTCATTTATTCAAATATCTTTGATATGGGTAGGAGCTGGCAGAACCATCAATAAGAGATGCATTTGTTTCTTGCATTCAACAAGGTGCAGATCGTGTGATTGTAAGCCCATTTTTTCTCTTCCCTGGACGACACTGGCATCAGGTAGCTCGGCTTACTTTCCTCTGGTGCCTTGATTATAGATATACTACAGTACAGAATTGGTGACTAGATTTTTTTTTTAAAAAAAAAAAAATTATAAAAATGCTTTGTGTCACTTTACAGGATATTCCTTCCTTAGCTGCTGAAGCTGCAAAAGAACACCCTGATGTGTCTTATATCGTTACTGCACCTCTTGGTCTGCATGATCTACTTGTGGTATACAATTTTATCCTTTTCCTTCTATTGGGCCAACATCCGAATGAATGTCTCTAAAGCTTTGCCAAAACTTTAAATTATGCTTAACTTTCTGATTGGGCTATGTGCTCTAATTTTATAGTGCTTGCTAGTTTTTTAATCTTCACACCATTTATATTTTGCAAAATGTTCCTCATTATTGCTCTTCGTGGGGGTTGGGTGATTTGAACTCAAGTTCTCCCCATGGAGAGATCTGGGAAATGCCATTGAACTACAAGTCTCTTGGCCACTCCAGCCACCTATGTACATTTAACATGCTTTTCCCTTTCTTCACAAGCGATACTGTTATATAATACTCTTGATTTATTAAATTAAAACTAGAACCCATTTGGGGCCAATCTGGAGTAACCGAGTAACCCCTGTTTTAAGATTTTACTAATATTTAGATGGAGAGGCATATGTATCCTTCTTAACTTTGACAGTCAAATATTGCAGGATGTTGTTAATGATAGGATCAAACACTGTTTAAACCATGTAGCAGGAGATGCTGACGAGTGTGCAGCTTGTGCTGGTACAAGCAAGTGCAGGCTTTATTAATTTAGAAATTTACATATTATGAACATGTCTTACTGTAAGAGGCTATTTCACTGTGAAATCTGATGGAAGCATCTTGCAATTGAATATATATGGGTTATGCAATTTTGTTGTGGCCATGAATTTAAAGGATGCACAATAAGGTAAATGGAAGCTTTTATCAAGCCTTATATGCATGGATGTTGCCTGCTGTCAAAGGAAGACCAAAGACATGTTGCATCCAGTTTTTCCAATCTGCAGTTCCTCGAAATTAATGTGATCTGATTGTTTGTGTCGACTGAGTTTGGTACACTCCGGTGAGACCAAATGGAAAGAAATGTTTTAATGTTGTTGTGATTCTTTAGTGAAGACATCCTAAACCACCATGGGAGAATTTGGTGGTGTTAGACATGAAATCTATTTGCTTAATTTTTTAGCTGAGATGAAAGTTGTGTTAGTGGTGCTGATCTGGATGGAACTCATGTAGACAAGTCTTGTTAATTTTATTTATTATTTAATGTGCAATGACACTACATAGTAGCTGTAATTGAAGTATTGTCACTATAATGATAGATCTAAAAATATTCAATTTTATTTTAAAATAAACGTAAGCTGTAATCAGCGCCTTATGTAATTTCTTATCTCAATTATGTCTCTGTACATCTTGTGTTATAACTCTATGTAGTTGTTACATTATCTATGATTGACATCTAAGGGCTCCTTCTGGGGATTATGTAATCAAATATCATGTTCCTAGCTTTGCACATTCTAGTCTCTGCTCAACATGTTTGAGCTGAAAATTTCTTTCATCCAATTCCAAGTTCTTGACAATCTCTCCTCCTCTAATTTCCTGCTGGCATTAGCCCGAGCCTCGGCTTGAGCTGGGGTTTCTTCTTCCCTTGTTGTTCGAGCTGCAAGTTAGAGCCCAATTAGTTCAAAACATGGTAAACTCAAAATATGATAGAGCAATTGTATTGTTTACTTTTGCAATGAATTGTAATGCATCCGATGAGACAGGTAATGTGGTAAAGTTATTATGATTACTTTGATGGTGTTCCATGGCATCCTGCTGTTTCAGCTGCTTGGTGAAGGACTTAGCTGCCATGAAAACATTTGCTGGTCTTTCCCAGCCTCCTCCAAATACGCCATACCCTTCCTTTGGCTGGGGCTGAATCAGGAACTCGAGTGCTGGCAATTCCTCCCTATCCACCCAATGGATGCAGTTCACAGGGCATGATTCAACTGAAACCTGTAAGTTTCCGAGTCACCTGTTGGTTGTCTACTCATTGTAATGGGTTTAACCCTTGTAGCAGAATTTAGATCATGATATGAAAGGTTCTTTACCTCAATCTTTTGTTCATCATCTCCATATTGAACTTTGACTCTTGCGCACGCGAGTGCTTCATCCATTACAAATGTGTTACATGCATGGTGCACACATTGTCTGCACCCTGTCAAAAATCCAATTGCACAGGTAGAATAATGGCTTGCTGTATACTATGTCTTACTATACCTTATCATTAGTTGCCTATCAAAGCTTCTGTGGTGAAGAGAAATGTAGAAAAAAAATTCTTGATTGGATAGTTATGATAGGAAAAAAAAAAAAGCAGAATTTTGTGTAGGGAAATGACCTATGCATGCATTCTCATCCACAAATAGAGCTTGGGGTCTCAAGGGCCCTTTCCATGTGCTATAAGCTAAGCCGGAGTAGGTTGTTGTCCCATTTCGTACTCTCATTTGACCAATGGAAGCATCATACTGCCTCCTCAGATCCTCTTTCATCAGCACCTTATAGGCCTCATTCAGCATTAGAGTATGCTCATGACCCTATTTGAAGATATGGGTTTGAAAACAGATTATAATTCTCTCAACAAAAATTGGGAATTTGCCACTAGGGTTCTATGATCTATATAGAGTCTAGACTGGAGAATGAGAATTTTTTTTTGGAAATAGAATGACCTCTTGGCCTGCAATATCTGGGTGATACTTCTTTTGCATCTTCCTGTAAGCTTCTTTGATTTCTTGTACGTTTGATTCAACAGAAACTCCAAGCAAATCATAGTAGTTCTTCTCTGCTCTTACTTTCCCTTCTGCCCTTCTGTTATAACATCTGATTACAGTGCTTCTCTGCCTCCATCTTTCAAAACCATCAAATAGGAGTGTTATTGACACCATATAAAGAAACCAAGAGAGAGATGGGAACCAAATTAAAATCAATTGTTTCTTTTCTTTTGCTTTATTCTTTTTATATTTTTGGAGGAGGGGGGTTTCATAATTTGTTCAATATCAACATGCCATGATGCCAAATATAAGCTCAAGTTGATATGAGTATGCAATTTAATCGAAACCAATAATAATTTCAAGTTTTTTCTAAGAAAGCTTCTTATTCCACAACCAAAACACTCTTTCACCATTACATAAACTCCAATTTGTGAGATATTATAACACTTACCAAAGGGTTCTATAAAATTAGTATTACACATAAGATCTCATTATATATAATAGATTACCTTGGCATGGACTTGCTTGTATCAAAATGGCCTTGCACTTTGGAAGCTATTGGCACTGAAATCTGGCAAATTGAACCTACAGAGACTGGCATATTTCTTGATGAGTTTTGGGTTCTGTGAGTTGCCAAAAGTTCAGTCCTCAGAAGCTACTTTCAGCCTTATTTGAACCTCTTCATAGATATTTTTCCATGCATCTTGGAAATGGAAGATATTTTCTAGACGTCTTTTTCCTCTTTTTGATCCAATGACCAATTAGATCTTCCCATATCAGCATACAAAAGGTTCGGGACCCACATTAAGAATCTGTACCACTTCAACAACGCCGTTTGAAGCAATAGCAAAATCACTAAGATGGGCTAGTTGGATAATGGATAATCCTTAACCGATTGCGTAGCCTTTAAATCTACCACCATATATTAAAAAAAATAGTTTTTAATTTTTACCCCTTTTTTTTTTCTGAGTCTAAAGGGGGAACATGGTTTATACTTAATTATATACTTGTCTTTAAAGGTACTAAGGAAGTTCTATGCTTGACATCCCACAAAAGATATGGTATAACAAAAGTTGAAGGCTCATTATTTACGTGGTGAAGTTATTTTTGGCCCTTCCCCGTGGCCAGAGGATGTTAGTTTTTTTTTTTTTTGGCTGAATATAAATCTTATTGAGCCATCACAGATACAATAGCTTGGGATGCCTCAGCCAAGCTAACATTAACAAAACTTGGAGGGCCAAATCCCATATCAAAATAACCAAAAAAAGACTGGCTAAGGGACCACTTGGCTAGCACATGCACATCCTGGTTAGCCTCCCTATGAACTTAGTTAAAAGATACATTGCCATAGTTTCTGATTACATTCTTAACTGAGTCCACAAAATTCAAAATTCTCCAAGGAATTAACTTCCCATCAGCTCTAATGGCATCTATACAAACTTTACTATCACTCTCTATGATGCAATTACAAAAAGAGCAATTCACAGCAAAGTGGACAGTCAATAGAATGGCAGTAGCCTTTGCTTGAACAGGGATGTTGGTGTTAACTTTCTTAGAAATCGCAAACACCAACTTCCCTCTCCAATCTCTGGCAACAACAACTATACAAGAAGAAAGATTACCTACTGCTGCATCACAATTCAACTTTAGCATACCTTGGCTTGGACAACACCATCTGGCTCTGATTCTAGCTGGGACACTTGCCAACACTGGAACTTTGGGCTGCCAATGCTCCAAATACAGCTTTTGAATACTTCTATTAACTTGACCCTCCATTGGAAGAGATCTCTCATTAATTGCTTTGTTTCTCCACATCCAAATCATATCTAAAGTTAGAGCTCCAAATAGCAAGAACTCATTTCTTTGCTCTTTATCCAGCTGGAGAGATGGTGGAGGATCAACAATTAACTCAATCAAATGGGATGGAGATTGAACTTGCCATCTGTCAATTCTAATGTTCCAACGACTACCAAACCATATAGCTCTAGCAATGTGGCACTGAGTAAAAAGGTGTAGGGCTGACTCAGTCTCAATATCACAAAGTGGGTAACTAGCATCAGAGGAGGGTGAAAACTCACTCAACTTGTCCTTAGTGGGAAGAAGATTGAATGCTATCCGCCAAATGTGCATCTTAGCCTTAATTTTAAATTGATAATTTATTTATGAAGACTTATAGTTTACACCCTTAATTAAGCTCACATTAATCATATTCTCAAGCGTATTTGGTTTGGAAGAATGGTCTAAACTCCCAATTTATTAAATTCTTAGTAAGATATGAATTTATTTTTCAAGCCTATATCAAACTTACTGTCAAGCCATAAAAAATTCTAGGTTTAACTTTTTTTTATCGAACCCACTTATTCACAAGTTTGTTTATGAACAAATATATATATATATATATATATTTTACTTGGGTTCAACTTGTTTAATAAATAAACTTAAAACTAAAGCTCCACTTGTTGAAAAACAAACAAAAGGAGTTTCTTATTTATTTAAATCTAAGTTGTTTATAAAATAACTTGATTCATTTACAACGCTATTGATATCATTGTAATAGTTAACGATTTAAAAGTTCGTCAACCAATTTAAAAGCAAGTCCCAAGTCTCAAAACTTAGAAGTTGTGAATTTCATTTTAACCTAAAATTAAAAACAAAAAATGTTTTTATGGAATTTTAGGAAAAGGCAAAAAAAAAAAAAAAAAAATTATAACCTAAAAAAAAAAAAAAAAAAGGTTTTTATGGGATTTTGGGACAAGACAAAACGACGGCGGTTCCCGTGTTTTGCTTATGGTCCGAAAGATCCATTTCCGTGCTTTCTCAACTTTAGTCTTCACGGGCAGAAATGATGATCACAATAATAACACAGTGAAAAAATGGCGCACACAATCAAATTTCTTCATCCAATTAGACAATCTCTCACTGCAATAACCTCTTCTTCTCCACCAATCTCTCATTCTAGAAAGTTCTGTAAGCCCCTCTCTGTGTTTGAGTTTTCTCAAGCAAAAGTTTGATTTTTTTTTTTTTTAATAATTTATTTATTTTTTCTTATATTCTTTGTGTGCCATATTGCTTGTATAGTCTATGCCAAATTTGAGCCTTTGAAGATGTCAATAAAGGGCCTTGAACCTGTTCTTCGCAACTATGCCTCAACATTTCATTCTAAATTATATACACAGAGAAAATATTTCTGCTTTTCAGGTAAGAAACTCTTACTGTGGCTCTGTTTAGCTGTTAATTTGTTTTATTAATGCAAAATCTTGAGGTTCTGTATCTGGGTTTTTCATTTTGAAGGCTTAAGCTTTGCATAATTAACAATTTGCTACGTTATGTAGATGTTTGAAATTGAGCTTAAACATGGGTGTGTTGCTAATTTAAGTTTTTTTTTTAGTTGAAATTACCATGTTTACAATCTGAAAGGTGATTTTTTTTTTTGGGTATAATATAGTTCCCATCATGTTTAGCTTTTGTTTTTGTGCAGTTAGATAATGCTTGTGTTTGTGCCGGGATAATAAACTGGTAACTTATGCTAGAGTATTCTGTTTCATTCTATTGAGTATATAAGTTTGATTTCCTTGTTTTCCAATGAAATGTGATATAGTCTGCGTCTACTTGAAAGAATTGCTAACCGTACAACTATTTGGCAAGTTACACACACTCAATGGGTTTTGAACGCTCGACCTCACCCTCCACCTAACTCTTGCAAGAGGAGAAGGTGCCAATTGAGCTAGAGCTCATTAGCTGGGAAGGGAGTTTCTTTTAAAGTAAATGGTTTTATAATATGAGATAGTCATGTGGTTTTATTGTTGGTCCATCCATTTAGTGTGGTGCTGTTATTTTTTCTGATAAGTAAAAGCTTACATTCAAAAAAAAAAAAAAAACTATTTCATTAACAATACGAAGTGTAAGATAGTCTAAAGAATTGTATCTTAAGAATTACAAATAAAGGATATCGGATCAGCAAAGGTGCTAAAACCTAGGGTAGTGGACCATTCACTGAGTAATCTAAGAACTGAAAGCCTCAACTCCCCTACTAACGTTCCATATTTTTGATGGTATGAGAATTCCACTCATGCCACAAAAGCCACAACAAACACAAAGGAGCTAAATTCCACATAGCAGACAAGCATTTACCGAACCAATTCCTCCACCCAACCAGTAAATCAAATACTCTACTTGGCATCACTCAATTGACTCCAAGAAGATAAAATACATAGCCCCCAAAATGGAAAGGCAAAATCACAATGAAGCAACAAATTATCCATTGACTCCCCACTACACCTACATGAACAGCACCAGTCTACTAGTGTGATTCTTCTCTTTCTAAGATTATCTTTCGTCAAAATCTTCCCCCATGCTGCTGCCCTCCCCCCCACCCCTCTCACCCTCACAAAAACACACACAAAACTGCCCACTTTAGTGTGGTGCTATTATGTAAATCTAGTGTAGAAATGCTATACCGTTAAGAGTTGTATTATAATTACTTTATGGGACTTCTACTTTGCTTATTAACTTATGTTGAAGTTGAAAATTTTTTAGCTTTTTATGTCCTTACTAATGCAATGTATGCCTCATTATGTTATTTGTTTAATATGCAACCAATGCTATTTGTAATATGGTTTTTGTGATGAGATTCTTCAGGGAGTACTTTAAGTATTGGAAGCATTTTTGGTGTGTCCATTGTACTTGGATCAAAAATTTTTTGGCCTCGTATTGCTTATGCAATGGATGGTGAGCAAAATGAGTCAGCTAGTATTGTGGGAGTTTTTGTGTGAATTTAAATTACCTGTATGTAAAGTCCATGCTTTAAATCTCAAATTTTCAACTATCCAGGTCATGATATTTTACTAGATGATCGCCACTTCTTGGATGATTCTGATGCGGAAGAAGATCGACAACCGTTCTGGATGTATGCCAGGAAATTCTGGCTGCCAGTTTTTTTCTTTCTTACTGTTTTGACGAACTTGGATCACCCTATTGCACTCACAATTAAAGTTATTTTATTCCTCCTCAGCACGAAGCCCAGTCCTCTCTCAGTATATGTTTTTGTTGATCAGGTGAGGATGCATTCTGTTGGGGAGAGACCCAATTGAGTTGTTGATATTACATATAGGGAACCACTTGACCCAAAAGCTTAAGCCTATGGGTTTGGGCCCAACTATGCTTTATTAACCACTCACCCTTATTATTAGTATTCAATGTGAGACTTCGCTCGCACATGTATACCCAACACATTCCACTTTACTTTGTTGCATTTATTGATTGAGACTTAAGAAAAAGTAATAAGGGAGTTTCAGTCTAATCCATTATGACATGCACAAACTAGTAGTTATTGTGAGGCTATCTATCCCCTGGCGTTTAACACTATAACTCGGTTGAAAAAAATGTGGATTTTCAAACAGCTGAATAACTTACGTGATCATGTTGAACATCATATGAAAAGATATCTTTGAATCAATATATGCTTGTCCCATAGGATGTATATTTTCAAATACAAAGATAAAAAATTACTACTATATAGATTCTATGAATGACTATTCCTCTGTAAGCTCTTGACTCCAAACTTTACATGTTGCAGGTATGTCAACAATCTATGCGCCAAGAACCTCACTTGTATAAAGTTAAGGTGTGATCTGTTTTCATTATATTTCTTTTAATACTTGCTGCATTACATGTTTCACAGCCTGGATCTTTAGTTTTTATGGTATGTAAATGTTATTTAGGGAGTTCATTATACAGCACCTAGTGTCAGGTTTTTTAGACACTAGGGATTGTTTAGTTTAACTGCAAGTTCAACTTCGTAATTGAGGGTAGTTGGTTCCACCAATGAAAACACCAATTCATATGCCCAATCGATGATAGTGTATTTCCCATCTGGCCATGAGAGACGACCACATAATGTACTTATAAGGAAAGAGAGGGAAAAAAAAAAATACTACCACATGATTTGTTTCCTAAAATTTCTATTTCCGACACTTGTCTTGCTGCGGTTTCTTATAGCCACTTGTGTATTCATTGCATACCTATATCTCACCTGTCACTACCGGCATATAATCTGATCATCTGCCAGTTTGTCCAGGGCAATCATTCATGGAATGTTATTCAAATTGACATGTCAATCAGTTGCATGCACTCCACTCCATTACAATTTACGATGGAATTCAATAATTGAAAATAGGATGGAGCAAACAAATTATTAGCTCAGGATAAAAATAAGGGGGTTCAACTTAAGTCTCATTTGGGTGTCTTGAATTTAGGTCTTAGTAAAGTACTGCCCTTACATAGGTTGCTTTTACCTACATGTAACAATTGGTGGTGGTCTTTTGCTTTGCAGTCGTTATATGCCAAAAAGGTTGAAGTACAAGACTATAAGCTTCTCTGCCTTGCTAAAGTTGAACTAAAAGAAGAAACGATCTCTTTGGTTGGAATTCTAGGTGGCTGGTGGACTTTGCCAACAATTTTTTATCAGGGTACTTTTTCTTTTATTAGAAATGGAGCTTTGATGCATTATTCATAAAACAACTAAAAAGGTAATTTAACTATGGTTAAATTTATCTGCTTCTGTACGCAAGTAATAATCTTTAGCTTTAGGGTAGTTCCATCGAATGAAAGACATCCTTTGTTACTCCTTCCTTCTATATATCTTTGGAAGACTTTTGTTTTTCATTTTTAGTCAAGTTAATAGATGGAAAATGCAAATATCTTGTAGGAAACTTCTAATTAAAAGCAAAACAATGGTCACTCTCTGTACCAGAATTGTGACATGAGTTAGGGGCTTAAAGTTCGGACCAATGATATTGTTCGAGTAAAACTTAGATACGGCTACTTAGATATTGTACTTTAGGTTCCCTAATTAAATTCAACATTATGGGATCAATGAACCACATGGTAATTTAATTATCCTTGAAAAACATAACAACACTGTTTTCATTATATTGGTCAATATGACCATACGATTGAATTCAATTAAGGAACTCTAGGTGTAGCACCCATATCCTTTGCATTTGCCATGATGCAATCTCTGAATGAACTTTTCTGGAAATATTTTGTTTTTTTGTTTCCTTCCACTGCAGTTGGTTTTGATTCCTTACTTGTGGTTCACTTTTGTCTGTGTGTGTGAATTCAGAAGTAAGAATAAAGCTAAATCTTTAGGTGCATGATAAGTCATTGAAAATTGAGGACATTTGATGGACATTATTGTCAATAAAGTTCACTAATTTGTTTCCTTCTCTAGGGGTGTTGAATCTTCCAGAATTCCTATTCAAAGATCAAGAGTAGCTCACAATTTTTCATGAAGTCATCATCATACAGCCTAGCATCAATATTCTTATTGAGAGAAAGAACTGCTATGGAGTTTGACACTGAATGATAATTTGTCCCTTTGCATAGACCATAATTCAGTTGTGATAGCGCAAGTACCGACTTACATAATTCATAGTTGATTCTAAATGAAGAGAGAGGATTAGGAACACGCGTACAGGTTATTTTTGGACTGAATCAATGATACCCGTTGCATCAGCCATGACGCAATTAATGAATTAACTGTTTCGTAAACACTTGTTTTTGTTCTCTGTTTCTTTACCCCGTCTGTCTTAGACTTTGATAATATCCACAGTTCTTCACAGTTGATACCAATAGAAGCTCATAATTCTCACTTGACATGGAAGTTCTTCACAGATGATTCCAATAGAAGCTCATAATACCCAAATTGACATGGAAGTAAAATTTTCACTTAGGTAACTCTATATTATTTAATAAAAGTTGTATTTTTTTCCCCTCTTAATAAGAGAGAATTTTTGTTGGATTGAAACTGCATAACGGCGTACAAAAAAGTTTGATATAAAAGCTGCAGCTAGACACTTAAGACTGACCCACAGGCTATGCAGCTTTAAGCAAAATACATGGTGGAATCCTTTAAAAAACACGTAGCCCGCCATGCATGTTATTCAAGGCACCTGTATCTCCTCCCTGCTTCTGGATAAAAGTTGGGTGAGCAACTAAATGTTGGCTTCCTGTAATAAGAGTTGGATTTTAATGGCTTCCTACGATAAAACTTGGATTTCAATGGCTTCCTCCAACTTATTACTAACCATCCAAATGAATTACTTAAATAAGTCATGTAATTCATTAAATAGGCAATGTGACTAAAAATACATGCAAGTGGTTTTAACGTCACGGGTTGGAATTGGAGAACTTTTTCCTGAAGAAGTTGTGGTATGGTTATTACAAATGAATATCCTCTCCTTATGGTTTAATCAATCGTCATGTAGTAAGTTGGATGAATTTTCTGAATGAATTTTCGGATGAATTTTCCTCAAACTAGTTTATAGGAAAGTTTGGTTTAATCAATCGTCATGTAGTAAGTTGGATGAATTTTCTGAATGAATTTTCGGATGAATTTTCCTCAAACTAGTTTATAGGAAAGTTTTTTCTGGAAGTAAGGGTTGTGACAAGGGAATATCTCCTTATCACATGAGTATATGGCAAATGTAAAAACAAAAATGGTTTGGTTAGGGAGTATTCCATTACTATTAGCGATTTCTTCATCCGTAAACATCCTTTCAAATGGACAGTGATTCTATAGACTATTTCACATGGTCTAAGAATTTACTTTCGTTCCTGTATAAGCAATTTAAGTTGACAATCTTATTTGTCATAATTACATTAATGTTGTCAGTGGCTTAAAACAATGAATTATTCTGTGCCACTTTACCAACTTGATGATCAAGGAACGAACTACTGGCTTAAACAATTGAAACCCATACTGATTTTTCTCCCCTACCGATACATTATTCAAGCAGGTGATAATCCTCAATGGCTTTCTCGCGATCCAAGGACGGACCACAAAGCATACCACCCCATTGAGGGAAGTAAATAAGTGTGATTGGAAGCGTACACACGATCATCATCATACCCATTAGAGAAATGCTAGTTTGCTTTGAGAATTTAGAGCCTGAAAACAATAATAGCTGTGTCACCACTGCCCCCACAGTCCCTCCACTCCCTGTCATCCCTGATATGACTCCCAGTGACCTGCAAAACCACATATTATCAAACTATTGCATCACCACTAATTATTGGTACGTATCTAAGTTATACACTGTTGTACACACTCTAAAGAAAATTGTATTATATGTTTAGTTATAACTATGAAATGGTGAAATTGTTGAGTGTTTTGATAATTGAAATCGTGCTTTCAACTATGTTATGTATACTTGTTAGGTCCGTTTGGTTAAACGTTTAGGGAGATTAAAATAGGGTTTTTAAAACTAAAAATTCTGTTTTGCAACCATAATTTTTTATAATTTTTTTTAAAATTTTTTTATAAACATTTATTTTAAACCCAAAACACAGTTTTTTTTACTGTTTATACAAACGCAGTTATATAACTATCACACCTCTCGTGTCGACAAAGCTAAATATGATTTTTGTGTCGACAAAGCTAAATATGATATTTAGCAAGAAAAAGAAGAGGGGGTGCAATGATTAATACAAAACAGAAGTCATGAATATTCTCATTCACATTAGACACATATGGACAAACAAAAAGTGACATGGGTCTTCGTATCTTAACCTAACACATAGGGCCAGCATTATTGGGTTGTGAGTGGAGCCCATAGAAACAATGACTCATGACTTACCGTCATCTACCTACTCGACACTTCTATTTTTGGTTTTTAACTGCCACGTAACGACATAGATTTGTTCTGTGAATTTGGTATTCGAAAGAGAAAGAGTGATAAACTGAATTGGTTACTTTTATTTCACTAGATATTTCTTAAGATTTATTTGGGTTAGCATCAATTGAGACAGGTTACTATTGTCGTGATGTAGTCCATAAACTGTGTTAAAACTAAAATTTATTTTTTTCCATTAGTTATATTGATTTTGTCTGCATGATTTTGGCTGCACTTTTCTTCTTAGAAATCTAGTAATTCAACCTAAAATAAGTTATATTTTTATTAATACTAGATTAAAGTGTTTGAAAGATATGCAATTTACACATTTCACTTGAACAATTTTTGAAATTTTAGGAATTAAATTGACATCATCATTGTTAAGAGACAATTTAACCTCAAAGCATATTCTCATCGATTTACTTTGTTTAATTATAAGTCAAGACAAAAGTGTAACTATACCTAAAAGGATGCTACTTTGAAAATATGCTTATAAGCTAAACTAGATAGCCACATACTTAGGAGCCAAAACAATAGTTGTCCCAATATATTTTCAATGAGTTTATGGATATAATATTGTTGTGATAAATGTATAATGTAAATAATTAGCAATAAGTTCATGAAAATACAATAGAGCTATAATCATCACCTGTCATTTTAGCATGCTGTGAAAATTGTTTGTCATGTTGTATTTTTGATTTCTATGTGTCATGGCCTATGGGAAACACAATTTTTTTTAACTGGCTACAAAAGCATGGAGTTTAATGATGACCAACTTACCTTTGGGAAACAAAAGGAACCACGCCAAACGTGAGGCCACTAGCCGCTTGGACAAACACAGAGAAGACACACATCACAACAATGGAACCCCACAGAGAGTTGATTCGTCCGAGCAACACACACAACAAGCCAGCCACAGTTTGCACCACCCACAACCCCCACAGCCTCCCTCTCATCCCAAACCTCTTCCCCATCTTATCAGAAATCACTCCTCCTATTGGCCTTGAAAATAGATTAGCCATTCCAAAACTAGCTGCGATAGTCCCAGCTAATTGAAGATCCACATCAAACCTATCATAGAAATATTGTGCTATAACATTATCAGTTGTCAACTCTATTCCAAAACCATACCCATATGTTAGTGCTAAAATCCACCCTCTATAATTCCTTAATCCACGAAAAAGAATCCCGAAAAAATTCTCATTTTGGGTTTGTTCTGTGTACTGTGTACGACATCTTTTATAGTTACCGGTAGGGAAGTCCTGGCCATATACTAACACCATTATAGCTGTTATTACTTGAAACGTAGCAGGTACTATAAAAATAACACGCCAAGCTGTAAAAGGTACTATGTTGAAATATTTTATAAGGATGTTGTATAGAAATGGCATGACTAATTGTGTTACACCAGCACCCATGTTAGCCCAACCAGCTGCAACACCATTAGCAAGGCCAACAACGTTGGTAGAGAACATGGAGCTCATCCAAAACTGGTTGGCAACGAAGTTTGCTAAGGAGAAACCTATAAGGAACCGAATGAGAATGAAGGACTGAGGTGATGAGACTAGACTTGTGGCAAGAATGATAGGTGCAGTGAGAAGAGAGAGTGTTGCAGAAGCAATGCGTGGGCCTAATAGGTCACACGCCAGCCCCATGCCAAGGCGAGAGAAGATTGAGCCGACGAAGGAGGCTATTCCGGCGTGGCCTATATCGGCGTCGGTGAGCTTGAGGTCATCACGGATGATGGGGAGGAGAGGTGGGATTGAAAAAGTTGAGAAGAAGCATGAAAAGAGTGAAAGCCATGCAAGGTGGAAAGCTAGCATGTGAGGTTTGGATACTGAGAAAACTCGGAATTCGGTGGCTTTTTGGTTCTCATCTACTGGTAATGATGAGAAAGGAGGAGGTGGTGGTGGTGGCTTTGTTGTTTGTGATTCCATGGAAGATTAATTAGAAAATATTTGGAGGTGGATATTCAATATATGTTCGTGTTGTGAATAAATTTGGTGGCTACTATATAGAGTTTTTTTTTTTTTCTTCTTCTTGATAAATACGCAACTAGTATGATATGATTGGAGGTTCATCTCAGTGAGGTTCTACTCGATTCAGAAATTATTTGGTATGTGCACCATTTACAAGTGATCCATAATTCTTGACATATATAGACAATAATAATATCAGAAACAGTTTTTCACGACTGTTAAATTAGCCAATTGTAATTAATTTTCATATTGGTCCACTATGGACACGTACTTACGTATTTTTGTATGAATGAAGATGCTTTGTCAACTAAAAATAAAAAGAAGCAAGCTATACCAACTCTTTACGTTTCACTTTATATTCTAGGGCAGGGATGGACCAAGTGGGGCTCAAGAGGGCTCGGGCCCTCTGGGTCCAATTTATTTTTTCATTAGTTATAAATTTTACTTTATTTTTTAAGTTAGACTCTTTCCAAAACCTTAGGTCTTCTTTCTCTACAATAAGTCTAACTAGTCTAACCCAAATAACAACTATCCAACTAAAAAATTTAACAAAAACAATAAAAATATTCATAATGGTGACTGTATTTTAGTAAAAAAAAAAAATTTTACAACCAAAAAACCAAAAAATCATATATTATTAGAGAAACTAAAGTCAGTTTTTTTGCAATTACAGTAAACTGGTATAAATACCAGTTGACTATAGTAAACTGTTAAAAATAAAATAAAATATTTTATTAAGATTATTATTTTAATGAATTGTTTATATTATTTTAAATGAAGTTATAAAAAAAAAAATAGAACATTTGATATTGGGTGTTGATAAGTTCTAAGGAATCAGTGGGCTGAAAAATCTTCGGATGCTCTTGATCTTGAAGAATGAGTCCTGGAAAACCAAAGTAAATCAGAGCAGATCGGTGGAAGCCGGCCTTTAATTCTCCGATGGTAAAGTTAGTAGATTGAAAGGAAAAAGAGCCCTCAAGACTTCCTTAACTTCTTCTCTAGAATTTACCAAAAAGAAAAAAGTCCCCTTACCTCTGCGCAGAATGGCCTTTATATAGCATTAGAAATTGGTTATTTCTCCTAATCGTCGTAGAGTTTGGAGGATTCAGAGGGTAACTTCCTTAACTGTCATAAGGGTCACCTCTTTGGGAACTGTGTTGAGATTCAAGCAATACGACTTTTGGTTGGAAGTGTGCTTAGTCTAACTCTTGGTGAATTTACCTCGTCCATCATTAAAGAAGGACGAGATTCACTGCCCACTCGTCCTTCATTGGACGAGTGTATAGAAGAAGAAGAAGGATGGTAAAGGAGGGACGAATGTACCAACCATTCGCTCTCCGCTCTGAACATTGCTATGGACGGCCATATGGACGAGTGATTGACTTGGTGTTTTTCTTGCACCATCAGGTGTATTGTAAAGTGAGGTGGTAAAATAGATAAAGTAACTTTTTGATGTGCTAAAAGCTAAAATTTTTAACACCACCAATGTGAATGCTCTAACTTCAACAAAAAAAAAAAAAAAAAAAAAAAAATCCTAGCTAGCCTAGTATTAAAAAGAAAATTTTTAACACCACCAATGTGAATGCTCTAACTTCAACAAAAAAAAAAAAAAAAAAAAAAAAAATCCTAGCTAGCCTAGTATTAAAAAGAGACATTATTTTATTTTTGTTTGTCTTTTTTGGTAAATGATTGTATCTTAATGTATTTAGAAACAAAGATTTTGAGTATTTATAATTTTTTAATACTATATGGATACCTATTTGGAGTTTTTTTTTTTTTCTCTCTCTCTTTATACTCTAGGCCCTGCTAGCTTAAAATCCAGGGTCCGTCCCTGTTTTAGGGCAAATTACAACTTACCTATATATGATTTGACTGGAATTTAAGTTGCTTCCATATGGTTTAAAATTTGACACTTTACCATTTGAGGTTTGACCGAAATTTTAGTTATCTATTTGTAGTTTGAAATTCCATTATACAAGTGTTCCAATGAATTGCTTTTTTATTATCTTATTTGATCTTGTATTTTATGTTTTTAGTATTTTTGGAGGAAATAGACATAAAAGTGGAGCAAAATTACATATTTAGTTCTGTTTTTAATAGATGTGGGTTACAGAAATCTAACTGAGCTAACTTCAAGTGAGTAAAGTGTCAAATTTTAAACTACAGATAAGTAACTTAATTTCGACCAAACCACAGGTAAGTAAGTTGTAATTTGCCCTATATTCTACTTGTATAGCAAGGTTTTGAATTTTTTTTTTTCATTTTATTCTTTATTTACTTCATAAAGTGAAGGAAAAAAAAAATTGTGGTTTGGTGGTAGAACATAAAGTAGAATACTAAAAATATGATAAAAAAAAAATTAAACTGCTTGCAAAGAGTTTGTTTAAAAAAAAATCATCTTTTTTTGAAATGAAATTAATCGAATTTATGGTTTAAATTAAATTTGAAAAATTGAAAGGAAAAATCTTAGTTTCCATTATACTAGTATGGTTCAAAGTGCTTGTACTGGGCTTGACTAGGTGTACTCGAACTAGGGAGCACACCTAGTCAAGCCCAGTACAAGCACTTTGAGACCAAGAGCCCAACCAACTTGGCCAACCTTCTAGGTTACGTCGTAGAAACATGTTACTATAATACAGGGCCGGCTCAAGGCCTAGGCAAGTTAGGCCTAGGCCTAAGGCCCCACCCAAAATAAAAAAATCACCTTAGAAAAAAAGGCCCTACATCTCATGGTTAAAGGCCCAAATTTTTATGAAATTATATATATTTTTATAAAATTATGCACTTTTTTTATTAGTAATGTTAAAAATACTATAAATTTTGCTATTAGTTTACAAATTGTCATATTACTAATCACAAAAAAGTGACTTAAACATTCATTAGTTAAATTGATGAATTTAATCAATCAAAGTCAATGTCACATAATATTGTGAACATTTTATAGTGTTTTTTCAATATACAAGACCAATAGAACCCTAATCTAATTGAAATCCTAAAATGTTTCAAAAAAAAAAAATGTTGCAAATGTGTTAAATCATCAATTATAAATTAATCTCTCCTAACAATTTGAGACTTTAATTTTTGTAATTGTAATATATTTTTATTAATATTTATGGTTCAACTATGATATTCAAGTCTCTATATGAAATTAACATTAGTTTCATGGGCATTATTCATCAAATTATATATTTAATGTATCAAATTAACCTAAAAGACTACATAAAATTTTCGCCTTAGGCCCCAAATTATGTTGAGCCGCCCCTGCTATAATATGTACATTTCCAAAAAAGAGAGAGTACAGTATCCTATAAAAGTCCAAATTGAAAAGTGTACAGATTATTACAACTCTGTGACGGTCTACATTGTCATTAATAAAAATAAAATATTAACCATTGACGGAAGAAATTGAGGGTAGTTGATATGGACCTTTGGAGAAGAGATGAGATGAGAATGAACCACCGCTAATTCACGAGTGTCTACAAAACAGGGTCAATAAGTAGATGAGAATATGATTTTCATCTTTGCAATTGAATTTAATATAATAAATGGACGGAAGGGAATTATATAAATTTGAAATAAATTCATTAATTTATAATGGACGAAAGTTTTGAAACTCTTTTTTTCTTCTCATATATATATATATATATATATGGGTTGAAAAGATTGGAAACTTTTTTTGAGAAAGAAACTTGGAATAATAATTTTGAAGAAGGAATTTAAACCAATATACGTTGAAGAATGACGATAATTGTTTGGAGAGCGGCTCCCAGTGAGTCATGGCTTTTCTTGTGTATTTTAGTTGGGGTCATTGGACCACTTATATGTATATATACATTCAATCTGTGTTGTTTCTCCAAAAAAAAAAAAATCAATTGTTATTAATTGTTTGGAAATATTCCATCACTCTTTCTTAGGAGAAAATGGGCAAATGCCCATTTAAAAAAAAAAAAAAAATCTAGCATTTTGTCCTATTTACCAAACTAATTAGAAAAATGCCTCTATTTTGAAATTCGATTTTCTTAAAATCGAGTTATGTAAAAAAAAAAAAAATTCAGGAGCCCTATAGCAACGTTTTTAAGGAGCCTATAGTAACGTTTTAAGGACCTATAGTGGCATTTTGTAACTCAATCTCCATAAAGTCAAGTTACATGCAATTTTTTTTTTTTTTTTTTACTTATAACTCGACTTCATGGAGATCGAGTTACAAAATGCCACTATATATCCTTAAAACGTCACTATATGCTCCTTAAAAACGCCGCTATAGAGTTTAACTCGATTTTCAGAAAATCGATTTTTAAAAGGGAGGCATTTCCCTAATTAGTTTGAGAAAGAGGGTAAAATGCTGAATTGGTTTTTTAAAAAGGGCAAAGGCCAATTTTTTTCCCTCTTTCTTAGTACTTAATTCCTTTTGCAGTCAGTCATATTGTGGTCGATTGAGTGACTTTAATTTTTTTTTTTTTTTTTTTGGGGGAGGGAGTTTTTGTAATTAATATATAATATATATATATATATATATATATATATATGACATAATAAAGAGCTACATGGAGATAGACACAAAAAAAGTATGGATGTTCTTGTCTTTCGAAATTAATCTTATAATTTTTGTTTTTTTAATAAAGAACTTCACGGCCACACTTACCAAAGTAAAAATCTATACCAAAAAAAAATATATATATTTTGAGAAAAAAAAAAATCCAGATAAACAAGAGTGTCCAAATTAAATAAAGAAAAAATTATTGATTTATACACAGAAATTCAATATGATTATGTATGCATTTTCATTTTTAATGTTTGTGTACAGTTTGATTTTATATTTTGAAAAAATATATAAAAAGTAATAACATCATTTCATGAAGTATGATACACCTTAATTTGTGCATTTAGCACACTCATTATTCATTACTCATTAACAAAACAAATATTGAAATGTAAAAAATTCTAACGAAGAAAGTACACACTCAAGGGCTAGTAAACTTTGCAATTCTGTATTTGAAGGAATTTAATGTGTTCTTCCCTGCACATTATAAAAGTTTCATCCATCAATGAGGAACTTGTACATTCTCTGTATGCTACATGACCTTCTTTGCTACCTACTTTATACCACCGACCTATATATGAACAAAAATTCTTATTATGAAGATATTTGATTTTTTTTTTTTTTATAGTAAAATAACTCTTGAGTCTTGAACATTTGCCCCTTCAACCATGTCCATCAATTTTGATTCAAACAAGATCTTTGTGTATTCATGCTGTACACAGTACACCCTTTCATTCACTTCTAAGTTGTTGCACCTACATCAAAATATAAAGTCAGCTTTAAAAAAGAGACTAACAAGCAACAATCTTATCTAATTAAAGCAGATGTAAAAAAAGATTTGATTCTGTTTCCACAGCATTCTTCCCTTTTCTTCTTCTCCCATTTACTTTTCTGGTCATTAGTACGATCTGAATAATGAAATGAACAACTACTTACTTGGATATTTTCCCAGCTTTACAATTTGTGTAAGTGGTTGAGACAATGATAGTGACATTTATTGTTGAATGATTATCAGTAGGCCCTCTGTCACATTGTTTTCTTTATTTTCCTTTTCGAAGGGAACAAAACACAAGGTGTTCTAAACAATGAAGTTGCCCACATGGGCGGAAAAGGAAGGGCATTGAAGTTCACAATTTTGAAAGGAAAGTAAAGATCCTGCACCCCATTTTTCTCAGGAAATTATAAGAATCACATCTAGATCACTATGATCAAGCTATTTATTTTCAATGTGGCAGTAGATGTTTCAAAATGATTAAATGAAAGACTGAATGTTAAGCTAAACCAAATTCTGAAGCAAAAACACAAACCAGAAACTTATGTAACACGCGTAGAACCAAGTACCTTTTTTTTTTTTTTTTTTGCTAAACTTCAATGTCATTAAACAGAAACAAAACTACAAGCTTGGCAATCCACCTTACAAACAGACTCGATATAGAGAGGAATATTGCCATTATTAAAACAGAAAGACTGACAAGAGCTGCTGAATTACATGATTTTTGAGCCCAACAAAACTTGAAAAAAAAGGCAAAGAAGCAACTAAGCTACGAATCTATATCTATATCTATATCTATATTATATATGAAAGGGGAAAAGTATCTCTCAAAGCCCGAATAAACGGATCCATCATTTGCACGGGCCCTCTGTGGACGGACCTGATGTGAACGGGCCGAATATAGGCGGGGTGAAGAATGGTGGGTTAGTTATTCATGGGCCTGCTGAGCCCCTCATGAGGGATATTTTGACCCATTCTCATAAGAGCCCAAATAGAGTCCTTGCGCTAGTAGGGCTCTAGAAATCTTGTATACTTGGTAAAAATCTTCCGCATAAGGAGGAGACTTATTCATCACGTTTAGGATTTTACAAGAAGAGTCCTATAAGGAAAAGACTTCCGCGCCAAGGAAGGGATGCCAACCTCAAGCCACTATAAAAGCCCCAATACCCTCACAAGCCAAGGTACGCATAATTAACCCATTCTAGCACTCTAGAGTTGTGAGCATACTTTCTGACTTAACCTTCGGAGGGTGTTTGGCCGGCACCACACCGGTGTACTCCGCTAGGTTTTCTCTTTTGTTCCGTGCAGGTTAGTATACGAAGCGAGAGGAGCATCGTGTGATTCATTGGTGAATTTTCTTGATTCATCAGTTGGCGCCGTCTGTGGGAACACGAGTAATTAAGCCATATTATCGTCTCCCGGACTAAAAGGTTGCATGGTACTCACTCGCTCAATGGCAACTACTAATGACGTGCAAGGAGAAGAACCACCCACGACTGCCCTCGAGAGACAAGTTCGGACCCTTAGTACCGCAGTGGAGCGCCTCACCAAACAGAACTGTGACTTGGAGGTACAGCTGCGCCAGAAGAATGCA
This sequence comes from Quercus suber, assembly GCF_002906115.3. Lineage (NCBI taxonomy): Eukaryota > Viridiplantae > Streptophyta > Magnoliopsida > Fagales > Fagaceae > Quercus > Quercus suber. The sequence continues at coordinate 254,756 of NW_027070142.1, forward strand.
GCATTAAGTAATCGGCCAGAAGATCAGGAAGGACTAGCGCTCCAAACAGGAATCAGGAGAGACCTGAGGGCAACCACGCCCCAAGCAGGCCGGAGGGCAGCACGTGAACATGCCATCCCTCACGGATGCGACTCCACCACATATTGCCGTCGAGATGCAGGCAATGAGGGAACAGATGGAGGTCATGATGAACGCCCTCAAGGGGCGAGTCTCAAGTGATCTTGACGATTGGTCAATCATACCGACTCACCCTTCACCGCGGCGTGAACTCCTTCCCCCTACCCCAAAGTTTCGCATGCCGAGTATAGATAGCTATGACGGGGTGAAGGATCCTCTGGATCACCTGGAAACTTTCAAAACCCTGATGCATCTACAGGGGGTACCGGACGAAATCATGTGCAGGGCCTTCCCAACTACGTTGAAGGGTTCTGCGAGGGTTTGGTTCAGTCGGCTGACACCGAACTCCATCAGCACTTTCAAAGAACTAAGCGCTCAATTCACGTCACACTTTATAGGGGACACAGGTACAAGAGGTCCACAGCGTGTTTGATGAGCATCAGGCAGAGAGAAGACGAGACGCTAAGATCTTACATAACCCGCTTCAATAAGGAAGCACTCTCAATTGATGAGGCCGACGAAAGATACTGGTGGCGGCTTTTACGAACGGATTGCGGAAGGGCAAGTTTTTGTTCTCACTATACAAAAACGACCCCAAAACCATGTCAGAGGTACTCTACAGGGCCACCAAGTACATGAACGCGGAAGACGCACTACTTGCACGGGAAGAAAGGCCTAAGAAGAGGGAACGCCAGGTGGACATGCGCCAGGACCAAGGGCAGAAAAGACCAAGGACGGGAGACAGAAGGGACGAAAGACGCCCTAAGCCCCCGAGCGGGAGGTTCACAAGTTTCACCCCCTGAACGCCCCGATTGACCAAGTCTTGATGCAAATCAAAGACGAGGAGACACTGACATTCCGGGAAACTAAAAAGCGACCCAAGCAAACGGTCGCGAGACAAATATTGTCGTTTCCACCGAGACCATGGCCACGACACGGCCGAATGCTACGACCTAAACAGCAGATTGAAGCCCTCATTAGACAAGGGAAGTTGCAGAAGTTCGTCAACAAAGAAAAACGGACCATAATCGCCAAGAGCGGCCCCCCGACGGGATAACGAGCGCCCGAGACCCCCATTGGAGACATAAGGATGATAGTGGGGGAACCGCATCTACCGGATCTTCCAAAAAGGCTCGAAAGACGTACCTCAGATCGGTCCTGAACGTCCACATGACGGGCTCGAGGCCCAATACCACACGGATGGAGAGCCCTATTATAGGATTCACCGAAGAAGACGCAAGGAGACTTCATCATCCGCATGACGATGCGCTGGTCGTCAGTATACGTGTGGGGACTACAACGTCCACCGGGTGCTAATCGACAATGGCAGCTCAGCAGACATTCTATACTATCCAGCATTCCAGCAAATGGGGATAGACAGAGCACGATTGATGCCGGCAAGCGCTCCCCTTGTCGTTTCGGAGGGACCAGGGTATTCCCAATAGGTTCCGTCACACTCCCGGTAACGGTAGGTGATTACCCGCAAGAACTCACTAGGAATGTAATGTTCCTCGTAGTAGACTGCTCCTTCGCTTACAACGGAATTCTCGGACGACCCACACTTAACTCATGGAAAGCAGCAACATCCACGTACCACCTAATGATCAAATTCCCAACGGACTATGGGATTGGAGAATTGCGGGGGAATCAGGCGACCGCCCGAGAGTGCTACATTGCCATGCTAGAAATGGAAGATCACAATCAGGCAATGTGCATAGAAGAACAGGACGGTCGCAGAACCAGCTGAAGAGTTGAGGTAGTAATACTCAACGAGTCCAAACCAGAGCGAACAACCAGAATTGGAACATTGGCCTGCCAACCTGTGCGCCAGGCCCTCATAACATTCCTCAGGAAAAACCAGGACATCTTTGCATGGAACCATGAAGACATGCCCGGGTCGACCCCTCTGTCATAGTCCACAAGCTGAACGTGAACCCTTCAACCCCCCGGTCCGGCAGAAAAAGCGAGTTTTCGCTCCAGAACGGGACAGAGCAATAGCGCAAGAGGTCGGAAAGCTACTGGAGGCGGGTTTTATAAAGGAAGTATATTACCCAGAGTGGTTGGCAAACGTGGTCATGGTCAAGAAAGCTAGTGGAAATGGCGGATGTGCGTCGACTTCACGGACCTCAACAAAGCATGCCCAAAGGATAGTTACCCCCTCCGCGGATAGATGCACTGGTCGACTCCACGGCCAGACACCAGCTTTTAAGTTTTATGGATGCCTTCTCGGGCTATAACCAGATTAAGATGGAGGAACACGACCAGGAGAAGACGTCCTTCGTCACCAGCCAAGGCCTCTTTTGCTACAAAGTGATGCCGTTCGGACTCAAGAACGCCGGGGCAACATACCAAAGATTAATGGACAAGATGTTCGCACACCAGATTGGGAGAAACGTACAAGTCTACGTTGACGACATGCTGGTCAAGAGCCGTTTCGAGAAAGATCATCTGAACGACCTCCAGGAGACATTCGATACCCTCGGTCATACAACATGAAGCTGAATCCGGACAAGTGTGCGTTCGGGTGACGGCAGGAAAATTCTTGGGTTTTATGGTGTCCCAAAGAGGAATAGAAATCAATCCAGAGAAAATACGGGCCATCATGGAGCTTGAACCGCCAAGGACAACAAAGGAGGTACAGAGCTTGAACGCAGATTGCCGCCTTGAACAGGTTCGTCTCAAAAGCAACAGACAGGTGCTTACCGTTCTTCCGCATCCTGAAGAAATCATTCGAGTGGACGGAGGAGTGCCAGAAGGCATTTGAGGATCTAAAGAAGTACCTTTCCTCGCCACCTTTGCTCAGCCCGTCCAAACCAGGGGAAGATCTCTACTTGTACCTAGCTGCTTCGCGGTGGCAGTAAGCGCGCCCTAGTAAGGGAAGGAAGGGGCGCAGCGGCCGTCTATTTCGTAAGCAGGAGGTTCCGGGGGGCTGAAGAAAGATACCCCACATGGAGAAGCTAGCCTTCGCGCTGATAACCGCAGCTCGAGAAACTGAAACCGTACTTTCAAGCCATAGCATCATCGTCCTATAATCAGCCGCTAAAAAGGGCAATGAGCAGCCCGAAGCCGCCGGACGAATGGCCCTGTGGCGATAGAACTGGCGAGTTTGACATACACTACCGTCCGCGAACCGCAATAAAAGGCCAAGCCGTGGCTGACTTCATCGCCGAATTTACGCAAACGGGCAGCAGGAACCAAGCCCTCAGACTATGGAAATCCACACGGATGGATCATCAAACAGGCTAGCCGGGGCGCCGGAGTGGTAATTCAAACCCTGACGGAGACACGATCGAATGCATGATCCGATTGGACTTCACCGACGACCAACAATGAGGCCAAATATGAGGCATTATTGGCAGGATTAGACCTGGCGAAAGCAGCAGGCGCAGAGGCCATGGTTATGCATTGCGACTCGCAGGTGGTAGTCAATCAGATTA
>NW_027070142.1:261372-312441 GCF_002906115.3 Quercus suber
CTCCAGGCGTTGGGGGACACCTGGCTGACGGATATGCCTAGGTAGCTTAAGAGTTCGCGGTGTAGTGAACTCAATGGGAACCTCAACCCAGCCTTTAGCACCTGCTCGTACACGCCCACTCCGTCCACTCCTTCGTAATAACATTTTTCTGACATGTAAGGTAGACGGAGTGGGATATGGTCAGGAATTTGGTAGCGGTCCCTTATTGTATTGAAGTGACCCTCCTTGATGGTCGACGTAAAAGCGTGGACCGTCCACTCTGGGGGCAAGATGAACTCCCTAAGTCCATCAACCTCCACGACGGACCTCACTATTTGTTCTTCGTCCTCTGAAACCTCCTGGACTTCAATCATCTCCAGGCCCTCATATGTTGAGGACGAGGAAGATGACGACGGACTACTCTCGCTCGAGACGTCGTGGTCTTTGGGACCTGACGGGTATATCCCCTCGTAGTCCGCCCCGTCGGGAACGACCGACTGGTTACTTGACGCACTAGACATTTCCTACATATAATTACAAAACCTAAGACTCTGACGGGTTAGAGATAACGACGGACGCATTAAGTACAAATAAAAGAAAAAAGAAAGGACGGATAACTCACCAGAAGCTTGTAGTAGGATGCGACGGGCGACGGATGCTTGAGTGAACGGGTTGTGCTCTGACAGACGTGACGGACTCGCTCTGACAAAACTCTTCCAGCAGCAAGTGGAGAAATGAGAGGCGGAGAACTAATATTTATACTGGGAGTGCACGGAAGACGAAGCGACGCCTCGTTCCAAAACAACAGCCACTGACAGATTGACATTTGGCACAACGCATTAATGCGTCAGCCCCTGACTCAGCAATGTACGGATGAAAATTTAGAGACAGGCGTACCAAGTTTTAGATCCGTCACCCCATGGGTCCGTTCATAAGTACTGACGGACCCATCGGGTGAGGGGGCAACTGAAAGGGGAAAAGTATCTCTCAAAGCCCGAATAAACGGATCCATCATTTGCACGGGCCCTCTGTGGACGGACCTGATGTGAACGGGCCGAATATGGGCGGGGTGAAGAATGGTGGGTTAGTTATTCATGGGCCTGCTGAGCCCCTCATGAGGGATATTTTGACCCATTCTCATAAGAGCCCAAATAGAGTCCTTGCGCTAGTAGGGCTCTGGAAATCTTGTATACTTGGTAAAAATCTTCCGCATAAGGAGGAGACTTATTCATCACGTTTAGGATTCTACAAGAAGAGTCCTATAAGGAAAAGACTTCCGCGCCAAGGAAGGGATGCCAACCTCAAGCCACTATAAAAGCCCCAATACCCTCACAAGCCAAGGTACGCATAATTAACCCTCTCTAGCACTCTAGAGTTGTGAGCATACTTTCTGACTTAACCTTCGGAGGGTGTTTGGCCGGCACCACACCGGTGTACTCCGCTAGGTTTTCTCTTTTGTTCCGTGCAGGTTAGTATACGAACCGAGAGGAGCATCGTGTGATTCATTGGTGAATTTTCTTAATTCATCAATATATAATAGTAAAAGCTGAGAGGAAGTGAATTTCTACAATTAAGGAGGTGTTGACAAATAGGATAACTGCCTACCTAAAATTCAGACAAGTTTCACTTTAAAAAGCGATGCATTACGTTGTTTACTAATGTTTAGTAACGCTACAACACCGTTTAAAAGCGATAAATTATAATGTTCCACTATGTTAAAATACCGTTTGGAGCCCTCTTGGTATAAAAGGAAACTAACCGCTTAAAACCAAAAAAAGAAAGATTGCTACACAGAGAAAGGAGAAAGAGAGACCAAGAGAAAAGAGAGATAGAGAAATAGAGAGGCAGAGAACGGAGAAGGAGAGAGATCGAGAGATCAAAAATTGCAGTTTGCAATTAAGAATGAAAAGATGTCTCTCACTTCTTGTCAGATTTTTTGCCATCACCGTAAACCTCCACTCACTACCTGACCATTGGAATCGCTACTGGTAAGTTCTGTTTTAAATTTAAAAATTTAGGGTTTTGGGTTTTTATTTGGAGAATCAATTGGGTGTTAATTATGATTTTGATTGGTATTTTGGGTTAGATTTGGTTTTGATTAAGGGATACGAAGATTGAGGAACCAAGCAGAGTTCATAGCGATACAGGGAAAGGGAAGGAGAAAAAAAAAAAAAAGGTTTGCGGCATAGTAGAGATTCGACTGAAACTGAAAGGTCAAGAAGGATTGCCCAAATTTTCTTTTGTTGGATTTATATTTTGGGTGAGAATTTGTCAATTAATGTATTTGGGTAAAGGTATTGCTGAGAAACAAGGAATTTTCTTTTGCTAAAACATTGTTTGGTTGTCATCCTATGTGAAGTTGTTCTTTTCTTCTTCTTATTTCAATTTCATTCTCTGAATTGTATTTGGTTTTTTTTTTTTTTTGGTCATTTGTTTATTAATTGCTTTTGATTTTGGTATCTATTTTTTTCTTCAACTTTTTGTATCTACTGACTTGGGTGTCAATGTTAACTTTCTAGGTTGACGAATATTCCAAATTGGGTTGAGTGTTGCACGCCAACTATTTGATTTGTAATGACTTTTCTATTCTAATTGTTGTTTTTTTTTTTTTGAAACTTATTCTAATTGTTGTTTGGGATGTACAATTGTATTCTTTTGTTTTTCCATTTGTCTCCAGGGGACAAGAACGGGGCACCCTAGAACTCTATCAAAGGTCTATTTCTACCTTCCTTTAAATTTGTCTTTCTACATACAAAAATCGTGACATTTGTTCGTGGTTATTATTTAAATATCGGAAATCTATGTCCCATTCAATGTTCATATAAACGAAAATGAAAGCATGAATGCCCAATGGGTATTATCTCCCCTTTCCATTTCCTTTAGTTTAGCCTTTTCATCACCCGTGTCAACTGCTGTTGCCGTTCTAGCACTCCTTCAAATTCCGTTGCAACCCTTCGGTTCAACTCATTCAATTATGGGTTCTTTATATATATATATATATATATGTTTTTCATATTATTTTCTATATCTATATTTTATATTGTTATTTAAGGGTCTTCCTCTGTTTGGATTCCTCATTTTTTTGTTCAAAAATGCCCCCACAACTCTATGTTTAAGTAGAGACAAAACTGAAGGACAATCCGATAAAATTGCAACTTTAACTCCTACTAAAACATTGCTTGAAAAATAGGGCCACTCTCCTATTAATTTTCAAAATTGCAACTCTAACTCTTACTAAAACATTGTCTGAAAAATAGGATCACTCTTCTATTAATTTTCAAATTAATTTATTCACTTATAAATTAGATTTTCAAAATAAAAATTATATATATATATATATATATATAAAATAAAAAAACACAGTTTCAAAATAGGACCACTAACAAAAAAAAAAGACTCATCTCACGCGCAAAGTGCATGTGATGAGTCTAATTGGTACTTTATTATGTTTGTAATTTGCCTGACTCATTCTCTATAAGGCCACCATATTTCTAAAGCATTGAAACTAATATTAATGGCAGCTTGAGGCAAAGAGCGTTTGGGATTAGAGGATGACTTCATCAGTTTGAGATACTAAAACTTATGTTTGATGACCCACTTCAGGTGTTGGATGGCAGTGTGTTATGCACACAAGGGAGAAAAAAACTTGGATCTTGGGTACAATCACTTTCTCTTTGCATCTACTTAACTAATTAGATAGAGCAGTTATGAAAATCACCATTTCTCTTATTCCATTGTCTAATTTTTGTTGTGCATTTAATTCTTGGTATTTTTTTGAATAATCCTTAATAGGTTGCTGCTGTGTCACTCTAAAGTGTGAAACAATGTAAGCACAATTTGATGACATGGCCACCAAGTGATGCCTTGGGCCATGCAATATCTAATATTATCCTTTTTGTCATTTGCTCTTTCCTCTATAATGGTGAATTGAAAAATTACATGAGTTCTGCCTTTGTCTTCTTTGGCTCCCCCATCTTCTCAGTTGGCAAAGGATAATGGTTCTGCTGCTACTGCATTTATTAGAATATCACATCTACACTTTTAAATTTAGCTTTCTTTTAAACATTGTTCACCTAGCATTTGGATGTCATACGTATTTCTTAATTTCCTTAATGTCCTTGCAGTGAAGTAATTATTGCTCCTCTTTTCTCCTCTAATATAGGTGCTTCTATAACTCTTTTTGGTCTAAATTTCTACACAAATTTGCCAATTACGTATGTCTCAACTTCATTTGCATGTTCTTCACTTTTGGTCTAAATTTTTATAACTATTACTTGAACCATGTATGAGATAGAAAATGTTTTGCTCAATTGTGGAGCTTGGGTGATTTAGATATTGTCAAAAAGGAAATTGAAAGGCTTGAGTTGTTTGTTATGAATCTAACAAACAATCCAAATACCATCTAGAGTCACAAAACTAACAAACCAGATAACACTGACCCTCAAACATCTTTATGTTCTTTTAGTATCAACTTAAGAATAAAAAAAATCTGATGACAAGCCTAGGAAATTAAATTATGAGAATAAGAAAAAAAAAAAAAAAAAAAAAAAAAAAAAAAAAAAAAAACCACAATAGGTTGTTTAGGCAGCACCCTTCCCTACACCAGAAGGTGCTCAATAATAAACTTTTCAATTGTACTCCACCTTCATTTTGACAATTTAACCTTCCATTATTGTATTGATAATTGCAATTGGGCTAGCCAATTTTTGATCAGTAATATAATTTACGTGAATTGCTGCATTGTAGATCTAGAAGGTATTCCAAATGCCTAAAAGTCGCTTGGTATGGGATAAAGGGAAAGCTCATGGTGTTCAGTAAAAAAGGAAACATTATTAGGAATCTTTTGTTTAACTTATTTGGTTTATGACATTTTCTATTACTATTTTATGTGGTTTATTACATTGTCAAGAACTATTTTATGTGTTTTATGATATTTGAATATTGAAAAGGTAATTTGTATAATTAGTATATTCAGACCAGTTTATTATAATTTATGACTTCTGTTAATGGATTTTTCACATGACCTATGAGCAAGGTTTCAGTAAGTTCACTAATGAGTTTGTGTAGTATTTGATAGTGTGCATCCTCTATTACTAGGTTTGGTGTACTAAACTTTGGTTGAAACAAAAAGACTAAGGCTATGCAACACAACAGATGTTCACTATTATATGCTTGAAAAGAATTGATGATTTTTGAATTTGTTTCCCATAAAAAAAACCTTGGAAAGGCTTTTCTGTTTGGTATGAGCATTATTTGGGGATCGCCAGATTTGTTGGATATCGGTAATGATTGAATGGAAGTGCTAACTGTGGGGATGTGTAAAGCCTTGGAATTTGTCAAGCATTTGTCAATATGAGACCTAAGGTAGTATGAAGATAACTCCATCATTCAAGAACTCAATATGCTTTAAGATTGAAAACCTTTTGCACGACCTGCTAACTCTTCGTCATGCTTTCAGGTGCATTGAATTCTTTTGAGGGGACACATCATACTCAACTCATGTACTTGGTAAGATATTCTGGAATGTATTTCAAATTCAATAGTTAATGATGTACAAGTTTTATAAGTTCTCAATAAATACCACTATTGTTTTGTTAAAAAAAAAAAAAAGAGTTTTGTGAGGGCCTTTTAATTTTTTTTTAATAAATTATCAACTATCAAAATATATTTAGGGGAGAAGGTGGAAGCAAATGGGACTGGGAAGAAGGAGGCTAAGGTGAACTGAGGTGAAAAGTATTGAATTTTTGGGAAGTTTGGGAAATTGGTATTGCTATTGGGTTTTTTTTTTGGGGGGTTTGTTTATGTGAGGAATAATGATTAATGGATATTTGTTTAATTATACATTGAACTAAATTTACAATGATGGGCATGGATATCTAATGTGATTTGCACTTTTTTTGTGTCAATTGTATTGGATTTGGTTGCCAAGGTTAGATCTTTTTGGGTCCTGTTTATTATGGTTGTTTTAGTGAGGAATAATGGTTAATTATGCATTGAATTTACTTCACAATGATCTATACTACTAGACATTGAGTACATTTTTGTTGTGAATTGATGTGGACTTGCCGACCGGTTATGTATGGCATCATAATTCAGCTTCCAAATCGGGTTGTAACAAAATTGCCATAGAACTAATAATACCTAGAGAAATTTTCATGTGAATTGGAATTATAGAAGAGGACACATTATATGAGTTTGTAGTGATACCATTAATATTGAATAAAGATGTGTCCAAAGGGACTATTCTTTATAAAGGTTGCCTTTTAATATAGTTTCTTGATGGTCTATATATTATCTAAATTATAGACCTATTATCTTGCCATTATGTAATTATTGTGTTCATTTTTTGTGTTAGGTTTCATCAAACTCCTGACAAATTCGGTGTTATATCTGTTTCTTACAGTGATATTTTGAATTCGCTTAATTTTCAGGTGGCTTATTAGAAATAGGCCCCTAGAGATTAAGAACAAATGTCCCATCAAATTATCATTTACAACAAACCCTTGATGAATATCCTCCTCAATGTACTGACTTGACTTTGAAGATTAGTCCCAAATGTTTAGACAGCAATGTTATACCAATTCATTGAATATATTTGCACTATTTTCTAAATGACTTCCACTGTAATAAATTGTTATTATTTGTTTCCCTTTATTTCTAAGTAAGTTATGATGTTTGATAGTTGATGACAAGCATACCAGGTTTACGACAAGTACACCAAGTTTAGATTTTATGTCAATCTTCTTGCTCAAAGTAAGTCAAGTTTTAATTGCTGTGAAGATATTGGATGGTTTTGAAGATATTGCATTTTTGCATGCAAAATAGAGAAGCATTCTAGAGAATTCCTTTCATTCAAACTCATTTGAATGTAATGAAAGTAATACAAGTGGTGGTTGCTCATTTCATATGTTTAAAATTTTTAGCGGATATTGGATACTAAATGCTTAAATATACTAAATTATGAGAACTAAGTTTATGTTGGATGCAAAGATCATTAATATGTAAAATGATCCTGTGCATTGCGGGCTAAACACTAGTATTACTAAAAGCTGAAGCGTAGCATTTATTGTTGCTACGCTCTAGTTAAGCCACATCAGTACCATATCATCATTTTTTTTTCATATTATATTTTTTATTTTTAGATTTACCAGCTGACATTTATTGAGCATTTCCTTAAATTCAAGTGTTACTCTATCTTCAACTCTATCATGTGTCTCTCCATTCACCTAGACTCTTCAAATGCTGCTATTATTTGAAATTCTGACAGTTACCAATAGATTACAACCTCCTCACATCATTTATCTGTTGTAACTTCTTCCATTTATTAGGTATGATACGACAAATAACACCATGTGGCAAACAATTATTGATACATGTCAATTTTTTAGCATGTGTCAACAAAATACACTATAAGTTCCACTATTATAATTAATATCCAGTATAAACTTAAATAGTCCATCAATTTTTTTTTTTCCCTTTTCTTTTTTCGCTTAGATCTTTTTTAAGTAACCCAAAAGTCATGTTTTACTATAACTAAATCACCCCTAACAAAATCTATCGTTTCCTAAGAAGAAGAAAAAAACACTTTCATTTTTCTTTTTTTCTTTTTTCCCCCTCCATCACTCCTAAAACACATATCTAATTATATATTATGAAATTGGATTTAAAACAATTTATATTTTTTTTTCCCTTTCCATAAACCTAAAGATCTATGCTCTCTTTCCTCTTTTTCCATTTTCCTATTACCATAATATCTATACTCTCTTTCCTCTTCTTTCATTTCCCTATTACCATAATGGCCCTGAACGTTCCAATTAAGCATATCTCTACACCTCTCTCTCTCTCTCTCCTTCTTTATTAGCATATGAACCGATATTACCTTTTTTTTTTTTTTTTTTTTTTCATTTGAATGTTAAGCTGCCAATATTTTTCTTTGCCATTTTCATTCAGCATTTATTCATACTTCCTATTGCGTTGCCATGATAGACTCCATTTTCCTTTTTAAGTTTAAGCTTTTTTAACCGTTACATTTTATGGGTTTATCCAACCTTTCATATGTTGATATATGATTGTTACAAAAAAATAAAAAATAAATCTTCTACATCCTTTCCTCTTCTTTCAATAAAACAGTCAAAAACTTCAACTCTATATATTTCTTATATTTGGATTGTCTCTTTCAATTTCTCTAATACATTTTTCTCCCAAAAAAAAAAAAAAAAACTCTTTAATTCATGAAGTTTAGGGTGCAGTAGGGAAATTAACTTCACCACAGCAACAGTACATCTATCTCTCCTCTCTCTCTCTCTTCTCTCTCTCTCTCTCTCTCTCTCTCTCTAACTTTATTCTTCATGTCACATATTTCCTTCTTTGTTATTTAGAACTTGTGATTGAACAGTTATTTTGTGACCAAAGATTTATTTTTCCTAAAAGCTTGAAATGATTGATTTTATTTTAAGGATAGTGTTAAAGTTTTGAATCTCGGTGCTTGGATGAGTTTTCTTTAGATTAATGTTTTTATAGCTTTGAGCATAAAATAGTTTTATAGAATCAATTTGTTTGTAAAATTTTACTAGTATCTTTAGTACAAAACTTATATTTGGTTGGTATTCTTCTTTGTATGACATGTAGTACTATTTCAGGTCTTTGTTCCTATGATACTGCATTGATCAAAACATGTGAAATTTGGATGAGAAGCAACGTCCTATAAATACCTCTACTTCTGATGCACATAAAACACATGCAAACATACTTTCATTTTGAGTTATATATTAATTTGACTGTGCATTAATCTATATCTATATATTACTAAAATTTGAAGCGTAGCGTTTAATGCTGCTGCTCTCACGTTATGCCACATCAACTGTCACATCATTTTTTTAATATAATTTTTCCTACAATTTTAAGATGGTTTTTACAATTTTCAGCCCTATAAATGCAGCCCACTATTTATTTATTTACTTCTACTATCACCCTATAATAAATTCAGCCCACTACTTATTTATTTACTTCCAATATCACCCTATATAATTAATCCAGCCCACCTCTTATTTATTTAGTTCCACTATCAAGCCCAACCTAAAGCATTTTCAGTTCAGTTTTAGGTTTGTATGAGCCTTTTTAGCTTAAAAAAAAAAAAAACCGTTGAAGCTTGAAGTTTTCTTTCCAATTTTCCTATAATTGTTTTTAACATTTATTTTTTAATATTTACAATTCTCGAACCTTTCTCTCTCCCTTACCATTTTATCTCCCCACTACTTCTTCAATCTTTCTCCTTCCTTACCTTTTCATCTCCTCACTACCCTCTACATTAATATCATTCTTCCTCTTTGCCTTCATCTTCCTTTATTTTTGTCTTTTCTTATTCACACACTCTTACTATAAATTTGTCACTATCTCTTCTATTCTATGCATAATTTTCCCTCACTAAAAAAAAAAAAAAAAAGGGTTCTCTCTCTCTAAATTTTTTGGTGAATTTTTTATTTTTCTTGCATTTCTACTTTAGGTTGATAATTTTTTATATTCTTTAAAACACTATTGTGGGTTAATGCGATTTAGTTTTGTTTTTTAAATTGTTTTTGTTGTTTTTTATTTTTTATTCTCTTTAAGTGTTAAATGTTATCCTATTGCATTGTAAAGAATTAAATATAGCATATAAAAATATAAAATTATTATATTACATAGCATGATTTATATAATTTGGTATTTATTATGTTACATATCATGATTTTTTATAGTGCTCAATTTAGATGTTAAACTATGAGACTTTACTAATTTTTGTTTATTTTCTAATCCTTTGTGATGGACAAAGTACGATAGTTGTATTAGAAGTACTCTATAATGTCATTCATTTAAAGAAAAGCAAAGGTTAGTCAAACGAAAATAATTAGATAGGTGACAAATTTTAACTTTTGCAATTTTATTTTAATTATTATTATTTTATAACAATGCATGTATAGAAATTTAATTTTTAGATTTTGCTAATAATTTTTTATTTGATAATATGTTTTGGGTGGCCAAAATTATAATTTCTACAAAAAAAATAACCTTAATAGATTATCAAAAACAAAATTTTATCCTAATATTGGTTCAATTGATCATTGTTAAGTTTTTTTTTTTTTTTTTTTTTTTTAGTTTATGTTTTTTTGGTGTTTTGGATTGTTCCTATATTATAATTATGATTGTTCCTATAATAAATAAAAATATAATTACGAAATACAATACTCATTATTAGATTAGTTTAAATTGTAAAAAAAAAAAAATTAATAAAACCACCATAAAAATAATTATCATGCGCAATGTGCAGGTTCGCGACTAGTTATATATAAAAAAAGGAAGGAAGAGAAGACATACATAATCAATCAATAAATCATTGGTGTCTTACACATCTTTCATGTATTTCAAGAGGGTTATATGGTTGAGTAAAGGTTGTTTTGACTCGGGTTGGTTGTTAGTGCTCTAAGTTGGGTTTGGCTTGAATTTTTTGCATTTTAGTTGATAAGGGGGTAAGGGTAATTTCTACTTCACATACCAGATAAACAATACACTTTCAAGTAGTAGTGCATTGAAAAAAATATGTTTTGCAAGCAGTGTTAAAAACTCATACTCATAGACCTTCTAATAGCAAAAACTGATTGACCAACAAATTGCTTATAGGCTTCACTTTACCTTCAAGTTCTTCCGTATGCAACTCAACAACATCCTTATTTTTGCAAAACCCAATGACTTTTGCATCATAAGCTGTGCTGTCAAAAGTAGTGACACCCTCCATAGCTTTGGTGATCATGCAAAAAAGAATCCCATTTTTACAACAATAACACAATGAACAAAAGACCAAAAAAAAAGAGAGAATTGATAAACAAGGAAATGAAAAGAAAAAAATGAACGAACCTAAAATCAGAAGCATTCTGAATGACTGCCAATTGGTAACAATGTGACCCATATTGTCCCAGATGAATCTAGATCCCTTAAGCTCCAAAGGGTTCTCGCTAAAAACCACAATGACATCAAATAGGGCCAAAATTGGGAATTGAGCCCATTTTTCAAACAATATAATTAGTAGGCACGGTTTCAAAACTATATTTTTTACTAACATATCAAGTCTAAAAGACTCGATTATGGGCTATAAATCGAGTCTTTGAGGGTCGGTTTTCATGTTCTGATCAAGTCTGAGGTGACACTTTGTCCACCTAGAAATCGAGTCTTAAAAACTCGATTTATATATCAATGCTCAAACACTCGATTTGTTCTTTAAAACATTCATATTGAAAAGATGAAATTTCAGCAAGTGTTGGAGTACAAAACACAAACACAGATCGGCCAGTACAAAACATCCAACCAAATCCACCCCTAACAACCCCCTAAAATACAAATTAAAAAAAAAAAAAAAAAACCCAAAAACCCATTAGATCAGAGAGAGAAAGAATCCAAGGAGAGAGAGCTCACCTTACCTCTCTGGGTTGATGCTTGGGTCTCGTGGCTTAGATTGCGCTGCCAAAAAAAAAAAAATCCAAAAACCCATCAGATCAGAGAGAGAAAGAATCCGAGGAAAGAAAGCTCACCTCGCCTCGCCGGGTTGATGCCTGGGTCTCACGGCTTGGGTTGCCCTGCCAAAAAAAAACCCAAAAGCCCATCAGATTAGAGAGAGAAAGAACCCATCAAATCAGAGAGAGAAAGAATCCGAGGAGAGAGAGCTCACCTTACCTCGGCGAGTTGATGCCTGGGTTGTGCGGCCTGGGTCACACTGCCTAGGTCGCGCGGCCTGGGTCTGGCGCAGTGGTGCGGTGGTGGCATGGTTGGCAGGATCGAGTGGTTGTGGGTTCTTTGGTTTCTAGTTTGATAAGAAGGTGGGGTGAATGGTTTGTAGTGTAAGGAGGCTGAGTATGTAGGTTGAATATGTATATAAATCGAGTCTTAGAAACTCGATTTCCAGGTGGTCGCCACATGAAAAAAATGCCATATCAGACGTGATCAGACCATGAAAATCGAGTCTTTGAGACTCGATTTATAACGCAAAATCGAGTCTTTTAGACTCGAGATGTTAGTAAAAAATATAGTTTTGAAACCATGCCTACTAATTATATTGTTTGAAAAATGGGCTCAATTCCCAATTTTGGAATAGCAAACACACAATTTAAAAACAAAAATTGAACATAATAAGCAGAATGCGATAAAAGAGAAGAGAATAGAGTAGTGGACCTGGAGATTCCAACAACAGAGACATAGTTCACACCATAAACCCGAACAACAGGCTGATACTCATCTGGATGCATGCGACGCTTGTGATCCTCCATTACAAAAAGAAGATTTAAAAAAACAGGATCGGAAGGTAAGAAAGTAAGAAGATCTAAAAAATAGGAGCGGTAGGCAAGAAAGATGATCAAAGATGTGATGAAATGGGAATCATAAGAGATGAGTGAAGATTTGCAATTTGCATGGAGGTTGAAAGCAGTAGATTGAAAGGTTTTGTATTTGATTGGGAAATTGATGAAGAACTAATGATTTCTACCAATCGAAGAGAGTTGAACTGTAGCTAGAAATTAGGAATTGATAGAGAAAAATATTAGGGACAAAGGTCAAGGAGAATATATAAAAGAGATCCTTGTGGTCCCTACAGCCAACTACAATGGTCATTGCTCGTACTTAAGAAACTCTACAAACTCGTCGTATATACTGGGTGTAAATTTTGTAAATCTAACCGTTAGATTATATGTTTTTATTGTATTTTTCATGCATGTAAAATTTTAAGATTATCAAAAATCAATTGCTATCTCATCAAATAAATATTAAAATTTCAAATTTTTATAATCTAAAATTATGTATAAAAAATAAGTTTATTGATCGAATAGTAAATAATATTCAATTTGAACAAAATTTGATATGCATGTTAAGAACATAAAAAACATGAAATTCAATGGTTAGAATTTCAAAATTCACACCATAAAAAGGATATATGAGAAGTTTGAAAATTTTCTCACCAAACTAGTATACTATAAAACTGAAGCCTCTGACTTATTTTGGAGCTCTCACATTTTTCCACATCAGCCCTATTAAAAAAAAAAATTTCTATTTATTCATTATTGGATTTTTTTTTCATAGTCAATAACCCGTGCATCGCACGGGCTAGCGACTAATATTATTAATAACAGTGCAAATAGACCAATCAGGCAAGAGGTCAGCAAAACCTAGGGTATCAAAGTAATCCTTCGCATTTCCTTCGAAAATAACAAGCCTCCATTGTTCCTGGATGGCTAACTCATCTGCCCATAGGAGAGCAGGAGATTCTGCTTGGATAGGGGAGCAATGATAATGATTGGAGCCCCATACTTTGATCACATGACCTCAATGATCCTGAGCTATCGTAGCTAAAGCAAATTTGGAACTTGATAGAGCGGCATCCACGTTGACCTTGATCCAGCCCAAAGGTGTAGGAGACCACACAGGTAAGCTTGGTTCAGGGGTAAGAGCATTATCCATAGACAGAAGATTGGAATATTCAGCAAATCTGATTTCACATTTTCAATGGACTTTAGGATATCAATATTACCCTCTTGGAAGATGATATGGTTCCTCAATCTCCAAATCTCACCATTGGTCATAAGAAGGTAGAGGGGGGGTGGGGGGTGGCGCCACAATGAACCTTATGATATCCTCATTAGATGCTATGTAGTCCAAATTTACTCTAAAACCCCAGCAGCCAGCCAGCCAGATAGCTCTGGTTATGGGGCATTCGCAAAAGAGGTGGACCCAAGACTCACTTTCAGATTTACATAGCACACAAGTTGAATCTATGTGCTCTAATCTTTGCTTTAGATTTTCTTTATTGGGTAGAGCATTGGATCCAATCTGCCAAAGAAGCATTTTAACCCATTCTGGAAGCTTAGCTTTCCATAATTTAGACCTGAGGGATCCTGACTGATTGAAGTTGCTGTTCTGCTGAAGAGAGACTCGGTAAGCTGACTTGATTGAGAATACTGCCTTGGAAATAGGAGTCCACATAATCTTGTCCTGCCTGAGACTATAAGGTATAGGGATCGACATAATGGCCTGGCCAGAGGCAGCATCAAACAATTCATTAACAAGGCTAGGAATCCAGAATGAGTAGTGTGGTCAATGAGTTGAGATACCATGATTGGACATTGAGTAAGATTTTCATTCCTAGACAGGGGTTTAAACCCTTGAATCCATGGAACCCATGGATCTTCCCATACATTGATTGTAGCTCCATCACCAACGAGATGGCATGCACCTTTCACAATAAGCTTTTTTGCATTCTCTATAGCTCTCCAAGTAGACGAAGCAACCTTTGCGGTTCCTTCCGAAGCCAATCATGCTTGACTTTGTACTTAGCTCTCAGGATATCCATACATAAGCTTTCTCTGCTAGACGCCACCAGCCAAGCTAATTTCACTAGCAAAACATTGTTTACATCTTTTCTTTGCTTGAAACCAAGATCTCCTTCATATTTGGGAAAACATAGCTTGTCTCAGGCTTTCCAGGCAATGAACCTACCTTCCTTTTCCTTAGGTGTCCACCAAAATTTTCTCATTAAAGAATCTATCTTGTCACAATTCTTTGCTGGAATATTGACAATGGACATAGTATAATTCGGTATTGCTTGAGCAACTGAGTAATCAATGTGCTTCTTCCAGTCCATGATAGACACCTGCTTCTCCATCCTATAAGCTTTGTCTCTGGCTTTTCCTCTAGGAATTTAAGTCTTTAGAAGGGGTTTTAGAGAGGAACAGGGGGGCGCCTAAATAAATGGCATTTTTCTTAGGGCTTTTCATTTGGAGAAGATGCTTAATGGCTCTCCTAATGTTAGCTTGAGTGTGATTGGAGAAAAAGACACCAGACTTTGATTTGTTTATGCTTTGTCCAGACCAACTGCAATACTTATCTAAGCATTTGATGAGATTGGTTGCATCATTCCTGGTAGCTTTTGAAAACAACACTATATCATCTACGTACATGACCTGGGTTAAAGCAGGCCCACTGATGCTTGCTTTGGCACCTTTGATGTTGCTGGTAAAGAGTTCTTGGTCAAGCATCCTGGATAGAAAGTTTAAGCATAGCATTTTATATAATTCTCTTGAGCTTCATAAAAATACATAACTGTGATAGCTATGATCAAGTGAAGTATATGGTTCAATAAGAAAACACTCTTTGCATGCTGTTTTTAAAAGAAAAGCAATTTAAAAATTCAAAAAAAAAAGTAGCAATTATACACCTGAGTCCTTCTATAGTGATCTCCAAGGAGCAACGAAATTCATGGGATGTTCAAGTCAGCCATACTTTTAATTATCACAGAGGACAAACAAAATAACATCTTTAGCTGGTCATATTTTTAATGATACATTATGGATTGAAAATTACAGTCAGAGTAAACTTGCAATAGATGTAATTGAACAGGTGCTGTAACTTGTAAGGCCAAGCTCACCATTGGTACTACTATTCTGTCATAGCCCATTTGTGTAAAAAATGTATAAGAAAGGAGTCCAGCACTTTGATTCGGTAACCTGAACACAGTCATACCACCAATGTGAGGCACAACCAAGAAACAGTCAATTGTGCGTATGTCAAATATCCAAATATGAAAATGAGTGTAATCTTTATTTAATATGAAAGATGTTGGACCTCACTATCAAAATGCTAATATCTCCAATTTTCAGGATTTGGAATAGAAATAACTCGATAAAGAGAATTGAAAATGAAAAAATGAATATAAGAACACAGAAGAATATAAAGTTACCATGGAACCTGTTGATGGCCTAGTGGAAAAAATCTTTAGGGGATTGCACCAGAGACAAGAAATTATAATCCCACCTTTATCAGAGTTTGGGGACTCTATTAAATAAGGGAGGAATACCCATCCCAGTCTATAGCTCATTGTTACCTTTGTACTAATGAAAATATGATGGATTGAATAACTTCAGAGATGCCTGAATCATTCTTAGGGTTGTGTTTGAGTGAACATAGTACTTAACCAACTGGAAAAGTGAATTATATTGGTAATGTACTTAGAGGATCATAACCCATTTTTAATTGTCAACTGAAGATAATAACATCAGCTCCAAGTCTCATAGAACCTGTCTTGAAGTCATTTCCATCTGAAAGGATACACGTAAACCAATAAATAAAGAAATAAGGGAAAACATGTGAAAGTTAGAATGGAGTAATCCAACGCATACACTATCCAATGGTGGATTTCGATTTCTTATCTGAAAATCCAAAGCTCATGCAATGACTCATAGCTTCTGGGTCTATTCCACCACCGTCATCTTTTCATTGTTAATAATCAAGTTTGAGAAGCAAAAAATTCAAAAGATGACGTTGTTAGTGTATGCCAAGAAAATAACTAATATATTCAAATTTCATTTCAACAATCAAATGAGATGAGTTTGTACATGTACCTTGGATTAGAAAGGCCGGACTGGAATCTCGTGGATTTGAGATTTTGTTTATAACGACAAAAGTAGCATCATTTGGTATCAAGTTCATACAACCAAAAGCAATGCGTGTAAGTGTGTGAAACCCTTAATCAGAACCTAACTTTGACTAGAAACCATCATAAAAACACGTGCGAGAGAGACGGAGAGGGAGGAGAGAAGGAAACAGGTCATCTGCGGTATTTTTATTCTGAATTTTCCTTTTCTTTCTTCTCTTCCTTTAACTGGAATCTGGATAAGGTAACCTCACTGATAACGTATGAATATTTCAAGATAAACTACAGTCATTCAAATGATAACAGAAAGGAACCTACCTCATCAAATGCATTGTCAATTAGCTCTGCAATGGCTGCACCAAAAAAAAAAAAGATCACAGTAGCAGATTAAACAGATTTAAAAGATTGAGGAAAAATAATGTGGTTGTTATATTTGTAGATATGAACATAGTGTATGTAGCGCATCAAAGGAAACTTATAAAGCAAACATACCGCCAAATAGCCAATTATGTGAGGTTGCATTGGAGTGGAGAAGAACAGGGTGTACACACAAATGATTTTTCAAGTCTGCAATCGCAGCATAAAATAAAGTGCTCTCAATAAACAATCAAAACGATAATAATGGTGCAAACACACATGTGAACGATTATATTTCTTAAACGAAGGAAACCCAAGGACCCTGAAACGAGAAGGCCCAACACCATTAGAAGAGCTTGATCCGAATCTCCCAAGCCAGAAACGAAGTAAGGGAAAAGGGAAAGCTAATGAAAACCGGATTCGGGTGAAAGGGATATTTCATGGAAGCTATTAGATGCCCTCCGAGCTCAATGTGACATGCCGTGGGTTGTCTTCGGAGATTTCAACAAAACAATACACTCTGATGAAAAGCTTGGGAGAGTGGATAGAGATGCAAGACAAATGGAAGCCTTCAGGGAATGCCTAAGCAGATGCGGATTGATTGATCTCTGGTTTATCGGGCAAAAGTTCACATGGTGTAATGGTCGCTTCGGGGAACAACGAACATTGCTCAGATTGGACCGAATGGTAGCCAATGAAGGCTGGACAGAGAGGTTCTCTGAGGCAAGGGTCTTACATTCTTCCATGCCGATATCACACCACTGTCTGATGATCCTGAATCTCAGCAATAGGCCATATCGAAAACCAGGCAAGAGGAGATTCCTATTTGAGGCAATGTGGACAAGGGATGAAAGGTGTAGAGAGGTGGTGGAATTGGCGTGGAATTGGCGTGGAACCCACTTGGAGGAGACCCGAGTAGTCCGATTATGGATAGAGTAAAGAGATGCCAGGAGCAGCTTCAAAGCTGGAATTGGAATAAGTTACTTGCTGAAACAGAAGAAGGATCGGCTACAACAAAGGCAGAGAAAGAATTGCATGACGGGACTGATGGACTCAGGGGAGGTGGCAAGAAGATCAAGAGGGAATTGAAAGTACCATTTTAGAGTATTTTTCCACCATGTTCAAAACAGGCCAACCTGCAAGTTTTGATGCCGGTCTCAATGCCATCCGAACCACAGTATCCCCAGAGATGAATGATATGCTGACAGCAGAA
The DNA here is from genome assembly GCF_002906115.3 of Quercus suber. Lineage (NCBI taxonomy): Eukaryota > Viridiplantae > Streptophyta > Magnoliopsida > Fagales > Fagaceae > Quercus > Quercus suber. The sequence continues at coordinate 279,363 of NW_027070142.1, forward strand.
TTCAAGGCAGAGGAGGTTCAGAGTGCACTTAACCAAATGCACCCCGCTAAAGCACCGGACCGACGGTATATCCCTATTTTTTTATCAAAAATATTGGGATATAGTTGGTAATTCTGTTATAGATTGTGTGCTAAATACTCTTAAGTCGGGTGTGATGCCGAGTGGCCTAAATGACATTTACATATGCCTCATCCCAAAAGTCAAATCCCCTCAAAAATCATTGATTTTAGACCAATTAGTTTGTGCAACGTTATTTACAAGATTATTTCTTAAGTACTTACTAACCGGCTGAAAAGAATCCTTGCAGAAGTGATAAGTGAATCTTAGAGTGGTTTAGCAAAAAAAGAAGTGAATCTCAGAGTGCCTTTGTTTTAGGGAGGCTTATAACAAACAGTGTCCTCATGGCATTTGAACACAGTTGCTGAAGGACAAAGGGTATTGAAGATTCTTGAAGATTATGAGATGGAGTCGGGGTAGAAACTAAATAAGGATAAAACTTCCTTATTCTTCAGCGAGAACACTAGTAAGGAAGTCCAGGATCGAGTTAAATAGATGTTTGGAGCCCAAATCATTCAGCATTATGAAAAGTATCTTAGGCTGTCTTCGTTAGTAGGAAGATGCAAAAAGAAAGCCTTTAATCGCATCAAAGATCAAGTGGGTAGGAAAATTGCGGGGTGGAAAGGTAAGTTGTTGTCAAGTGCGGGTAGAGAAATTCTCATTAAAGCGGTTGCTTAAGCTACCCCCACATACACAATGAGTTGCTTTAAACTACTGGAAGCTTTGTGCATGGATTTGAATGCTATAATGAGCAATTTCTAGTGGGGGCAAAAAGAAAAAAGAGAGAAAAATGGCATGGGTTGCTTGGGAAAAGCTTTGTACTCTGAAAGATGAAGGAGGTATGGGCTTTAGAGACCTTAGGGTGTTCAACCTTGCTCTTCTTGCAAAGCAAGGATGGAGAATTCAACAAAACCCACAATCTTTGGTCCATAGAGTGTTCAAAGCGATATACTTCGCAAGGTGCTCTTTGAGGGAGGCCCAAGTGGGGAGAAACCCATCCTACGCATGGAGAAGTATTATGGCAGCAAAGGAAGTCGTTACAAAAGGCTCTAGATGGATTATAGGTAATGGGAGAAAGTATATGTTGTTTCTGGAATACCAAGTCAACATCTAGTTGGTGTTTCATGGTCCAATTAAAACTTGACACCTGTATAAAAATTGACAAGTCAGGATACTAGCTCACTTAAATTAAAATTACAGAAATGCCCTTGAAAATTTTCAAACTCCTGCCCCTTTAACACGCTTTCACTTGTAAAATCAAAAGATTATCTTCTATTTCTTTCTCTGTTTCTCTCTTGCACAACTGCACACACCAGTCCCTTGCACCTCCATGTACTCTGTCTCTCTCTTTCAACTCCAAAGCTTGACAACCACTATTTAGCATAGCCGCCGGATATAGAGATGCACAGCTAAACATTACCAGTTCCTACGAGACTGGCCTTTGTCTCGTTGGAAAATGCCCAAAACTGCCTCTTCTTCTCATTGTTTCCAAATTCCAACCTCCGACGACGGAAGTTTTCTCGCGCTTCCAACAACTAACATTGCAAGAAGGTCTTCTCTCCCTCTATTTTTTTTTTTATTTATAAATTTTTCTGTTTATAGAGATGTGTTTTGTTTTAAAAAAAATTGAATTATACATGTTTGATAAAATGCTTCAGTGAAGATTGCTGCACTAATAATACAGTAAAAGGTTTATTTTATTTTATTTCATTGTTCTTTGGATTAGATTAAAAGTGGTTAGTATGTTGCAGTTTCATCGGTAGAGAAATAAAGCTTTTTCTTTGTTTATTAGTTGAGTTGTTACACGATCTGAACTACAAATTTGTTTTTATGGTGAATAGCCAAATGGCAGAATACAAAAATACCTATTTGGTATCTCTTATGGCCTTTTAAATTTGTCTAATGAGATGGTAAACAATTTGAACTACACATCTATCTTATGGTGAATAGCTAGATGCAACCTTCAAGCATCAATATCTTTGGGTCCACCATTTGTAATTCTTTTGTCATTGCCTTATGTGATTTATTGAGCATTGCCTCAATAGTCTTTTTTCCTCTTTTAATTCTTGTTGGCATTTTCTCCTCGCTTGAATGTTATGGTGGTTTAAACTCATTTTTTGTTTTTCAAGTTAAATACCAATTAACTGAAGACAACGTGCTTAAGGAATTTATTCAAATGTGGTGTAACTAAGAGTTTATGTTGTTTCACATGGAATTTTTTTTTTTAGATCTATATATATATATATATATATATTAGTTAGGAGAATAATAAATCTCACAGCAGTCCAGTTCAATATGTCTTAACTCTTAAAACATATTAACACATCATTTAGAAGTCTCCACTTCCATGATCAAGACAAATCATCTTAGTTGATATGTTATAGTCTTTGCAGATGAAATGCCCAATTTCATCACCGACTATGAACTAAAATTCTGAGTTTACAAAGAACTTGTGACTTATATCTTCTGTGACTAAATCACATAAATCACATACAATGCATCTTATGGACTAAATGATAATGTCCGAATATTCATGTTACTATTATTTTAGGTAATAATAAAACAACTTTATTAATTACAATATCAAGTCATACATCATGTCATACATAATGTCATACATAATATCATACATAGCCTCATACAATAGGATTTAAGGGCACTAATCCCAACAGCCTGGACAGAGAGGTTCTCTGAGGCAAGTGTCTTACATTCTTCCATGCCGATATCACACCACTGTCTGATGATCCTGAATCTCAGCAATAGGCCATATCGAAAACCAGGCAAAAGGAGATTCCTATTTGAGGCAATGTGGACAAGGGATGAAAGGTGTAGAGAGGTGGTGGAATTGGCGTGGAACCCACTTGGAGGAGACCCAAGTAGTCCGATTATGGATAGAGTAAAGAGATGCCAGGTGCAGCTTCAAAGCTGGAATTGGAATAAGTTACTTGTTGAAACAGAAGAAGGATCGGCTACAACAAAGGCAGAGAAAGAATTGCATCACGGGACTGATGGACTCAGAGGGGAGGTGGCAAGAAGATCAAGAGGGAATTGAAAGTACCATTTTAGAGTATTTTTCCACCATGTTCAAAACAGGCCAACCTGCAAGTTTTGATGCCAGTCTCAATGCCATCTGAACCACAGTATCCCCAGAGATGAATGATATGCTGACAGCAAAATTCAAGGCAGAGGAGGTTCAGAGTGCACTTAACCAAATGCACCCCGCTAAAGCACCGGACCGACGGTATATCCCTATTTTTTTTATCAAAAATATTGGGATATAGTTGGGAATTCTGTTATAGATTGTGTGCTAAATACTCTTAAGTCGGGTGTGATGCCGAGTGGCCTAAATGACATTTACATATGCCTCATCCCAAAAGTCAAATCCCCTCAAAAATCATTGATTTTAGACCAATTAGTTTGTGCAACGTTATTTACAAGATTATTTCTTAAGTACTTACTAACTGGCTGAAAAGAATCCTTGCAGAAGTGATAAGTGAATCTTAGAGTGGTTTAGCAAAAAAAGAAGTGAATCTCAGAGTGCCTTTGTTTTAGGGAGGCTTATAACAAATAGTGTCCTCATGGCATTTGAACACAGTTGCTGAAGGACAAAGGGTATTGAAGATTCTTGAAGATTATGAGATGGAGTCGGGGTAGAAACTAAATAAGGATAAAACTTCCTTATTCTTCAGCGAGAACACTAGTAAGGAAGTCCAAGATCGAGTTAAACAGATGTTTGGAGCCCAAATCATTCAGCATCATGAAAAGTACCTTAGGCTATCTTCGTTAGTAGGAAGATGCAAAAAGAAAGCCTTTAATCGCATCAAAGATCAAGTGGGTAGGAAAATTGCGGGGTGGAAAGGTGAGTTGTTGTCAAGTGCGGGTAGAGAAATTCTCATTAAAGCGGTTGCTTAAGCTACCCCCACATACACAATGAGTTGCTTTAAACTACCGGAAGCTTTGTGCAAGGATTTGAATGCTATAATGAGCAATTTCTAGTGGGGGCAAAAAGAAAAAAGAGAGAAAAATGGCATGGGTTGCTTGGGAAAAGCTTTGTACTCTGAAAGATGAAGGAGGTATGGGCTTTAGAGACCTTAGGGTGTTCAACCTTGCTCTTCTTGCAAAGCAAGGATGGAGAATTCAACAAAACCCACAATCTTTGGTCCATAGAGTGTTCAAAGCGATATACTTTGTAGGGTGCTCTTTTAGGGAGGCCCAAGTGGGGAGAAACCCATCCTACGCATGGAGAAGTATTATGGCAGCAAAGGAACTCGTTACAAAAGGCTCTAGATGGATTATAGGTAATGGGAGAAAGTATATGTTGTTTCTGGAATACCAAGTCAACATCTAGTTGGTGTTTCATGGTCCAATTAAAACTTGACACCTATATAAAAATTGACAAGTCAGGACACTAGCTCACTTAAATTAAAATTACAGAAATGCCCTTGAAAATTTTCAAACTCCTACCCCTTTAACACGCTTTCACTTGTAAAATCAAAAGATTATCTTCTCTTTCTTTCTCTGTTTCTCTCTAGCACAACTGCACACACCAGCCCCTTACACCTCCATGTACTCTCTCTCTCTCTCTCTCTCTTTCAACTCCAAAGCTTGACAACCACTATTTAGCATAGCCGCCGGATATAGAGATGCACAGCTAAACATTACCAGTTCCTACGAGACCGGCCTTTGTCTCGTCGGAAAACGCCCAAAACCGCCTCTTCTTCTCATTGTTTCCAAATTCCAACCTCCGACGACGGAAGTTTTCTCGCGCTTCCAACAACTAACATTGCAAGAAGGTCTTCTCTCCCTCTATTTTTTTTTTTTTATTTATAAATTTTTCTGTTTATAGAGATGTGTTTTGTTTTAAAAAAAAAATTGAATTATACATGTTTGATAAAATGCTTCAGTGAAGATTGCTGCACTAATAATACAGTAAAAGATTTATTTTATTTTATTTCATTGTTCTTTGGATTAGATTAAAAGTGGTTAGTATGTTGCAGTTTCATCGGTAGAGAAATAAAGCTTTTTCTTTGTTTATTAGTTGAGTTGTTACACGATCTGAACTACAAATTTGTTTTATGGTGAATAGCCAAATGGCAGAATACAAAAATACCTATTTGGTATCTCTTATGGCCTTTTAAATTTGTCTAATGAGATGGTAAACAATTTGAACTACACATCTATCTTATGGTGAATAGCTAGATGCAACCTTCAAGCATCAATATCTTTGGGTCCACCATTTGTAATTCTTTTGTCATTGCCTTATGTGATTTATTGAGCATTGCCTCAATAGTCTTTTTTCCTCTTTTAATTCTTGTTGGCATTTTCTCCTCGCTTGAATGTTATGGTGGTTTAAACTCATTTTTTGTTTTTCAAGTTAAATACCAATTAACTGAAGACAACGTGCTTAAGGAATTTATTCAAATGTGGTGTAACTAAGAGTTTATGTTGTTTCACATGGAATTTTTTTTTAGATCTTATATATATATATATATATATTTTTTTTTTTCAGTTTTCATTATATTTATTATTTAGTGCTTCAAATCTAAGCCTTATAGCTTGTGGAATTCAAGCTAAGCTAGCTGGAAATTTTGAAATATCATATTTGCAACTCTTGACCTTTGTTCCAAGTATTTTTTGGGTTGTCCGCCAAATTGTAGTTGGAACCTCAACCCCTCAAGGTTATGTTAGGTTGTCACCAGAGTATCTTGATACAAATTAAGATACATTTTTAGCTCATGGGTTATGTGCAAGATTGAGGATTATGAATTGTTATTACAGGGTATACTATCTACATTAGGATAAATGGATAATAGCTTTCTTTCAATAATCTTATTTGTTCCCATCCAAAAAGATTTTTTTTTTTTTTTTTTTTGCATTTACTCAAGATGTTTTATTTTTTGTCTTGAGTAATTACAATTTAATACTATTTGAATGGTTTGGTTGCAGGATAGAGCTCATTGAAAAATAGTGTAGGCAATGAAGAGACAATACCATAGCTTTATGAAGCAATTTTGAAGAGTTAATTGATAAGCATGATGAGGTTGACATAGAGTTAGTGGAAGGAATTTGTTATAAGACACATGGGACTTCAGTTAATATTGATGTTGAAGAGTTTGAGTTCAATTTTGATAAGTTTTGTGATTGATGAATGTATGTGTTTGAACAATCTAAGTTATAATGTATGTAGTTGTAGTGTGGAATTTTATTGTTATCTACCCTTGAAAGAAAAGGAAGAAACTTGTAACAAGCATCTATAATTTATACTTGATCCAATTAAAAGATGTGCAAATTTTTCTTCTTTGATATACTTAATGTCTCGTTTGGTTCATAATAATACCAAGTTAAGGGATTAGAAAAAATCCTTGATGAATATTCATATTAGCATAATGGATCAGTAGTCTTGGAGATGGATTTAAAGTTTTCTTGGTTTTTGAAGAATCTAGCATTCCTCCACTCCATTTCAGCTCAAACAATCTAGCATTGCAATTCAACCACCATACATAACTATCATTCACCTTGAATAGCCATACTATGCACATATAGAATCTACGATATAAGAATAAACTATACTATTGCATTAAAAAATTTCATCATTTGCATGTATCATGTTTGAGTAACTTCATTAGTTACAAAAATTTTCCAAATTGATGGTTATAATTAGTGTTTAGCTATACAATTAATCGTCCAAATTGTGCTATCTAAAAAATTGTCAAATCAAAGATATTGTCCAAAATGTTCCTCCACTAGGCAATATGCGGTCCAAAATAGTCCAAAATACTATCTATTGGCTGTGCAATATGTTGTCCCAAGTACCATCCAAAAAGCTATCCATCATACTTCAGAATTTTTTTACAAGGCCCTAAAAAAAAGAACAATATTAGGGGGGAAAAAAAAACAATAAACAAAAGCACACATTAAAGTTGTGCTTAAACTAATGTTTGCAAAAGAGTTCAATTCAAGTATGGAATTGTGTTGTGTTGAAACTACTCATCGCTAGAATAAATTTACACACACACACACACACACACATATATATATATATATATATATTCACTAGCTAGTGTGGAGAGTAGAAGGGTTATATTGTGCATTTTAGCCGGTTTGAATTAAATTTTTGTTGTAATTACAAACTATAGTTTGGGGTTGCTATGTTGCCATGCTTTAAGAGTGTTTCTTGTGAATAATGTGAACGAGATACCGAACAAATATAGTATCAAATAAATGAACAAAAGATGCGAAGAAAAGGCTGTATTGCTCTGATAATTCATTTAAATCAAACAAAAGGGTTAAATCAAGCATTCATAGCCATCAAAATTTTATGCAATTAATCAAATAGAGATAACTAGGCAAACTATCCTACCCAATTGAATTTAGCAAATTCCCTTCCTCTTTTTTTGGTTGCAATTGAATGTGTCCAACATAAAAAACAACTTGACCAAATAAATAAACACCAAATTCTCAAACTTGGTGGTCAAAATTTATCAAAGAAAAGAATCTAGCCCCAATAAAGTATATTAGAATTCAAGAAAAACATACTAACCCAATTGGAAAACTACATATAATTTAGTAGACGAGCAGAACTCATGAATCAAATTAACAAGCCCAAAAAAGAAAAAGAAAGAGAAAGATGGTGATGGTGACGGGCAATTCTTACGGCACTGGTAATGTTTAGCGGTGTATCTCCAAATTCTTGTCGCATTCTAAAGTCTTCAGCAAGCCCAAGTAGCTCTCTCCACCGCTAGGCCTGACTCCCAAGTCTTTTGGATTATCAACTCTCTGGTCATCGTGTACACTCAACAAAGATTTTTTTTGGAGAGAAAAACAAAGATTGGTAATAATGGACAACATGGAAATGATTTATTATAATAATAAAAAACTATTACTGTATTATTAGTGCAGCCATCCTCACTGAAGCATTTTATCAAACATGTATAATTCAATTTTTTTTTTAAACAAAACACATCTCTATAAAAAGAACAAAAAATAAAAATAAAAAATAAAAAAAGGGAGAGAAGACCTTCTTGCAACGTTAGTTATTGGTAGCGTGAGAAAACTTCTGGCGTCGGAGGTTGGAATTTGGAAACAACGAGAAGAAGAGATGGTTTTGGGCGTTTTTCGACGGAATAAAAGCCGGTCTCGTAGGAACTGGTAATGTTTAGTGGTGTGTCTCTATCTCCGATAGCGATGTAAAGCAGTGGTTGTCATGCTTTGGAGTTGAGAGAGAGAGTACATGGAGGTGCAAGGGACTGGTGTGTGCTGCTGTGCTAGAGAGAAATAGAGAAAGAAGGAGAAGATAATCTTTTGATTTTACAAAAGTGTAAAGCATGTTAAAGGGGCGGGAGATTGAAAATTTTCAAGGGCATTTCTGTACTTTTAATTTAAGTGAGTTAGTATCCTGACCTGTCATTTATATTGGTATCAAGTTTTAATTGGACCATGAAACACCAACTAGATGCTGACTTGGTATTCCAGAAACAACATATACTTTCTCAGGTAATGGGAAGAGGGTGAACATATGGCAGGACTGGTGGATTTCTACCCCAAAGTAGTCAGCCCGAGAAGCTCAGTCCTTGAATCAGAAATGGTGTCAAGCCTCATAGATAGGGAGTTGAGATCATGGGATACAAACAAGGTTAAAAGCACTTTCCTTCCCCATGAGGCCGAGGTAATCCTTGGCATCCCCATCAGCCCTCGCCTCCTAAACAATTCTCTAATCTGGGCATGGACTCCTACAGGTCACTTTTTTGTGAAAAGTGTGTATAAAGTAGCTCAAAGGTGGTTGAAGGAAGGAAATGCTAGTGCTGAAAGTGGTGGTAGCTTTGATAATACAAGGTTGAGAACAATGTGGAAAGAGATATGGAAACTTAATTGCCAAACAAAATAAAACACTTCATGTGAAGGTCGTGCAAGAATATTCTCCCAACCAAGCACCGTTTGAAGTCAAAAGGAATTATCAAGGAAGATGAATGTGATTTTCTTTGGTTTGAGTGAATCTTCAGGCCATACACTATGGGGTTGCAAGGTTGCTGTTGAAGTTTGGGGCGCAACAAGACTTAAAATGCCATTCATTCAAAACACACCGAGGGAGTTTATTGATATTGTTTGGACGATTAGGGAGGAAAAACCTGAGATGGATTAGGAGCTCTTCACAACAACATCCTGGAGTTTATGGAACCATGGAAATCTTGTCAGGCATGGAGGATAATGTAAGGAGACTAGCAAGATTGCCAAGGAAGCTGCTGAGTACATTAAGGAGTTTAGACAAGATGAACTACCAAAGGCAAAACCCCCACGCCTCACCCCTGTCCCCTAGTCCCTACCGAGGCAGGGCTTTTACAAAATAAATGTGGATGGAGCGGTCTTTAAGGAGATAGGATGTAGTGGGATAGGAGTTGTTATTAGAAATGATCGAGGTCAATTAATGGGGGCAATGTGCAAGAAGATTGAACTCCTTTCGAAGTCACTTGAGACAGAAGCTGTGGCAATGGAAGAGGGCATCCTACTAGCCTGGGATTTGGGATTGAAAGATGTTGTTAATGAGAGTGATTCAATGGTGGTGGTTTCAGCTCTGTCAAAAGCTTCCCCTCCACCGTGGTCTATTCAGAAGGTGATGGAAGGATCACGTCAAAACCCGAGCTGTTTCAACAATTAGAGTGTTGTTCATGTTCGTAGAAATGGCAATAGAGCAGCTCACATGTTGGCTAAAAGTGCTAAGTCTGTCCTAGGTAGTGTTATTTGGGTGGAGGATACCCCTCCCATTATTGCAGAGCAAGTTCTTAATGATGTAATCTATCTGAATCATGATTCTATTTAATGAAAGTTAATGGAAAGTTTATTATTAGCATAGTGTTATGAATCCAAAACCATAAATCTAATCTATATTTTCTATTTGTGCAAAGACGCTTGGTAGGTAGGAAAAGTAAGAATGGCAATGGGTCGGGTTTTACTATACCCAGACTTGACCCACGGGCTGAAACCTGTGACTCGAACATGATCCAATTATCAAACAGATTTTTTATCCAGGCTCCAGATCTGCCCAACAGGGCCTTGCCGAGCTAGGCCAAATTTTGGCCTAATTCTCAGCCTAAATCATGGCCCAATCATAATCTATTTTTTTTAAGGCCCAAATGCCAAAAATAGTCCAAAAATAGGCCTAATTAGCTTAAAATATGAAGAGAAAAAAAAAAAAAGAGGAAAAATCTTACACCATGGCATAATTAAGAACCCATGATGCATATACTTATACTGGATTGTCTAAAATATATAGAAACACAAACCAACTTTTTTTTTTTTGGCTCTTCTTTGTTAATACAAATTTTTCACTCATCAAAAAAAAAAAAAAAAAAAAAAAAAAAGGATGTAAACTTAAAAACAAATATTTTTATTCTCTCCCACTACTCTCTCTCATCTGACTCTCCCTATTCTCTCTATTCCACTCTCCCTCTTCTCCGTTTCTCCATCTTCTCTCTACGGTGGGTCTCTGTGGTGGATTTCAGTGGAATGTGGTGGTTTGTTTTCTGGGTTAGGTTTGTGGTGGATTCCGGTGGGTCTGTGGCGGTTTATGGCGATTTGCCGTGGGTTCTCACCGCCGTGAGTTGCTCCTGCTGCCGCCGCCGCCGATGCTTCTGCTCTTGCCGCCGTGGTTCTGTTGGTGGTGGGTTTTGCTCGCTGTCTTGGTATGGTGGTGAGTTTTTTACTTGTGGTGGGTTTTTTCTTGGTACCACCNTACAAATCACAATCCCAAACATAAATTGAAACACAAATTAGCTTCTTTTTTATTGGCTCCTCTGTTAATGCAAACTTTTTTACTCAAAAAAAAAAAAAAAAAAAAAAACACAAATCACAAATAGAAAACACAATCCCGTCCTCTGATCATCTCATCTCTCTCAGATCTAATCTAACAATCCCGTGCTCCTTCGTGACAAACAGCAACCACCACGAGATTCGTTCTCCTCCGTGACTGGGTGAGGGTCAGTTGAGAGAAAACGAGAGTGAGAGAGGACCGAGAGGTAAAGGGTGGCGAGGCTATGTGAGGCCGTAGGGCTGAACGAGGTGAGGAGCGTGAGGCTGAACAAGGCCGTGAGGGGAGCGTCTAAGGCCAAGAGGGTGGCCGGCGGTGAGAGCTTGAGAGAGAGAAAGGGTGGTCGGCAATGAAAACTTGAGAGAGAGAGAGAGGGTAGCAGTGATCTTGAAAGCTTGAGAAAGAGAGAGAGAAGGCGGCTGAGATCTTAAAAAAATGAAGTATGAAAGGAATGAAAAAAAGTATTTATATTAGAGTAGTAGGGTTTTAATTTTTTTTTAATATTATATATGTATACGGGTCGGGTTCGGGCCGGTATGACTAAAACTCGGACCCGATCTGGATCCGTTTCGAGTTTTTTTTAAAACCCATACCTGACCCTATTATTTATCGGACCGGGTAAAATTTGATCCATTAAGGTCGAGCCAGACCGCGGATTGAGCTTAAATTGCCATCTCTAACGAAAAGTACAATAATCCTTACTACTTAAGACTTAAGAGCATTAATAGCGAAGGTGTAAAAACCCCTGTTGCTAGTTTAGCTCCTAAAACCTTAAAACCATTGAACATCCGGGATTGTAATCCTAAAATTTTTTACATCCTGTGAAAAAAACAAATATTTTAAGATGGATGTAAACTTAAAAACAGGATGTAAACTTAAAAACAAATATTTTTATTCTCTCCCACTACTCTCTCTCATCTGACTCTCCCTATTCTCTCTATTCCACTCTCCCTCTTCTCCGTTTCTCCATCTTCTCTCTACGGTGGGTCTCTGTGGTGGATTTCAGTGGAATGTGGTGGTTTGTTTTCTGGGTTGGTTTGTGGTGGATCCGGTGCTCGTGGCGGTTTATGGCCGTTGGCCCTCACCGCCGTGAGTTGCTCCTGCTGCCGCCGCTGTGGTGGGTTTTTTCTTGGTACCACCGAGGGTCTTTCCTCACCTCTCTCAGCGCCACAGCCACAAGCCACCCCACAATCACACTCCAATACTTCCCTCTCTCTCAGCTTTTCTTTCGTTTGCCTTCAACCCCACTTTCCAAATTGGTCACAACCTCATTTCGTGGTCCACTTTTTCTTTTCCTCCATGGAAACTCTCTCAATCCGCCACTCCTCTTTACCTACGCGGCAACGCCGTCGTTTTCCGCCGTAAGGTGCAGGCTTTTAATCTTAATCTGCTCAGAACTACCACTGCTTTTCCCACTAAGTTTGGCCAGGCTTTGTTGGACTATAGGGTTGAGAAGAGAGAGTCAGTTGATGATGGGTTTTTGGAGAGCTTAGTCAATGTGCCCAATTTGATCTCTATGGGCCGATTGATTTCTGGTCCTGTGCTTGATTGGTATGTTTTCTTTTTTCTTTTGATAATTTACGTTCTGTTTGGTTGATGGGAAATTTGAGTATTTGATTAGAGGGTTTGTTAGTTTTGTTAAAAACCTGCGATTTTTGTATTTATCAGTGAAAATGCTTGTGTGGGTAGTGGTGATTAATTTCTGGTGGGTGGGTGGTGGCGGTATTATGTGGAGGTGGCTAGTTTTGATCCTGGAGGTGGTGTTAAGTTATTTTTGTGGTTGGGGTGTGGGGGTTGGTTTTATTTGTGGTTGTGGGTGGAAAGAAAGAGGTTAGTAAGAAAGAGAAAGAGAAGTAGTTTATATTATTTTATTAGGTAGTATATATTAATTTATTGGGCTGTATATAAAAATAGAAACTGGGATGTTGGGTGTATTGTAAAGTGAGTTGGTATAATAGATAAAGTAGGGTTTTGAGGATGCAATACTTCTTATGTGAATTTAGCAATAATCCTTTGTATAAAAATGTTTGACATGACTTATGAACAAAACACAAACAGAGCATGGGTTTTTACAAGTTAGGGTTTGGTCTTAATGGGTTTGGGTCGTCATATGGATCGACCCGAATGCGACATGATAAAAAATGACCCATTTAACACAATTTATCCATGTCAACTTGAAATGACCCATTTAACACAATTTGTTTAACTCATATAACAAATAAATACTCATTTTATTTTACATTCACCAAATACCTTTTATATCCAACCTATATTTTAAACTTAAAAAGAAGAATAAGAAGATAAGAGGGACATAAACTATGTTATATTTTTTATACTTAGCATTTGGAGAGTTTTGTGGATATTATATTTTGTATTTGGATGTTATTTTGAGCTTTTGGACTATATGCTTTAAGTATTTGACGTTGTTATTAACTTTCAAATTGTATTTTTAATAAATATTTTTATGTTATAAGTTTGTATTAAATTTATAAAAATATTAAGCAGATTCTTTTTAAGTGGGTTAAATTGATTGAATTTATGTCAACTCAATTGTTTAATATTAAACAGGTTAAAATGGGTTGTATCACATTTATGTCAACTTAACACAACCCGTTTATTAAGCATGTCAAGTGGGTCGTGTTGTGTCAACCCACTTCATTAACAAAGGCATGTTAGGGTTGAAGGGTCATGACACAATTATTAAATAGGTCGGGTTCGGATTGAGTCATTTAGTGAAATATCCCTTCCTTGACACGACACGACACATTAACCCGAATTGACACCCCTACTTTCCAATTTGTCATTTATCTCCTCCTTTTGTAAATGTTCATTTCAGCTGATAGTGATATTCTCTTTTCTACTTGAAGGTAACTTGTTTATTCTTCGTTAAACAACCTGTTCTACATTATGGGAAGGAATCAAAACAAGAAGAAGAACAAGAACAAGAAGAGAAATGTATAGATTTTTTTTTTGTATCATTTCTATTAGATTTACGTTTTCATCTCTTTTTGTTTTTGACATTTGCTAGAATATAAACCCAATGGCCAACATTGTTGTTTGATTTTTTGAAGGATGAAGCTCCTACTCCACTCCAACCACCACCCACAATTTTTGACACCATTGAAGTTCCTACTCCACTTCAATCACTACCCACTATTGTTGACACAATTGAAGCTCCTACTACACCCTCACCAACCACTTCATCTGATGACTCCGATGAAGCAGCTTCTACCATTTTTGATGCCTATGATTTGTTACCTAAAATGAGATGGGTACGCTCTCCTTAGTGTTTCACTTTTGAAAATTATACTTCCCATTCCCTTTCTTTTTCAACTCTTCTTGCTCTTCTCATGTTTTTTTTTTTTTAGACACCCCTACTTTCCAATTTGTCATTTATCTCCTCCTTTTGTAAATCTTCATTTCAGCTGATAGTGATATTCTCTTTTCTACTTGAAGGTAACTTGTTTATTCTTCGTTAAACAACCTGTTCTACATTATGGGAAGGAATCAGAACAAAGGCATGTTAGGGTTGAAGGGTCATGACACAATTATTAAATAGGTCGGGTTCGGATTGAGTCATTTAGTGAAATATCCCTTCCTTGACACGACACGACACGACACATTAACCCGAATTGAGACACCCCTACTTTCCAATTTGTCATTTATCTCCTCCTTTTGTAAATCTTCATTTCAGCTGATAGTGATATTCTCTTTTCTACTTGAAGGTAACTTGTTTATTCTTCGTTAAACAACCTGTTCTACATTATGGGAAGGAATCAGAACAAGAAGAAGAACAAGAACAAGAAGAGAAATGTATTGATTTTTTTTTTTTTTGTATCATTTCTATTAGATTTACGTTTTCATCTCTTTTTGTTTTTGACATTTGCTAGAATATAAACCCAATGGCCAACATTTTTGTTTGATTTTTTGAAGGATGAAGCTCGTACTCCACTCCAACCACCACCCACAATTTTTGACACCATTGAAGTTCCTACTCCACTTCAATCGCTACCCACTATTGTTGACACAATTGAAGCTCCTACTACACCCTCACCAACCACTTCATCTGATGACTCCGATGAAGCAGCTTCTACCATTTTTGATGCCTATGATTTGTTACCTAAAATGAGATGGGTACGCTCTCCTTAGTGTTTCACTTTTGAAAATTATACTTCCCATTCCCTTTCTTTTTCAACTCTTCTTGCTCTTCTTATGTGTTTTTTTTCTTTGATATATTTGCAGGGATCATTCAAAAGGAAAAGCCATTTCTTAAAAGAAATAATTGCCAAGACTGACTTTATACCAGGACTTCATCATATTGTTACTCCTCAAGGAAACCTTTCCAACAGTATATGCATAACCGATGATGAAGGTTTGTACCCATGTCAGCATCTCTTTTTGATTCTTTGATATTACCATCCTTGTGTTTTTTATTGGGTTATATGAGTTTGTTTACGTATATACAATTCCTTTTCTTGACAGGTTCAGTGCAAATTCCAAAAGAATTGGTAGAAGATTCAAGGGTGTAAGAATTCTCTATTGACATTGTTATCACATATTGACACTCTAAAATCAAACGATAATTTGTGTTTAATTAAAATTCACACCTAAAGTTCCTAATAAAAATTATATGAAATGGTAGAAGCTATCTTGTGCTCTCTATTGAATTTAGAGATTGAGAAATGAAGAAAATGCTTGATTGATCTTTCATTGATGGGAATGAGTGTATTTATATAGTAGCTTATATAAAAAACCAACTAACTTACTCTTAACAGAACTAGCAAACTCCACTAATTGCAACATCACATGCCAAGCACTTGTGTCACTAATAACAAACAAATGCTTAAACTACATGTAGCTTATTAGTAAAAAAATATAAAAATGACCTGTAGTAGAGCTAGCATATTTGATTTTCTTCTCGACACTCCCCCTCAAGATGAGCATAAATATTATTTATGCCCATCTTGCAGAGAAGATTGTTGTGAAACTAATGATGCCCTAAAGGTTTGGAGAGTAGATTTGCATTTGCTTGGTTGACACATGTAAGGTTTTGTTGGAGTAATTGGCTGGGGAAATTATCTTTGGACTTATGGAATATGGTTCTTGGCTGTTTGATGTGGGTTGTTTGGATGGAAAGAAAAGAGCTGCTTGGAGGTGTGGCTGCCTTGTCTGAGAGAGGAACCAATTGAGCTGATGCACACCAAAGGCTATATCAGGCATTGTCAGTGTCAAATACAACAATTTACCAATTAACCTTTGTGTTGTGAAGGGTTTGACACTAGTTCCCTATGGTAGTTAGATAGCTTAGCATGTTGTTCCATAGGTGGATGCTAGTTCACCAGTTTCTGCAAGTAGCTCCAAGACATACTTTGGCATAGTACCTTTAGAAGATCCTGTCACTTCTAACCCCAAAAAATACTTCAAGCATTTAAAGTCTTTCAGTTTGAACTTATAATGGAGAAAGCTTTTGAAATCTGTCACAGCTTGTAGATCATCGCTGGCTACTAATATGTCATCCACATAAACCAAAATGATGATGATTATGCCATCTTGAGCTCTTGTAAACATGGAGTAATCAGATCTAGACTGAGTAGTTGACAGCTTTGAGAACCATTGTCTGCTAGCTTGTTTAAGACCATATAATGAATTGGTCAATTTACAAAGCAGATCTTCTCCCCTTGCTACCAAACCCAGGAGGAGGTAGCATATGTACTTTTTCCTCCAAATCACCGTGGAGGAAAGTAATATTCACATCCAATTGTTCCAAATGCCAACCGAGAGCAGCTGTGGTAACAAGAAGGGTCCTGACATAGACAAACTTGACAACTGGACTGAATGTTTCATAGTAGTCCAAACTTTCTTGTTGTGTATAGCTAACTAGGCCTCAATACTCCTATCAGCTCTATGTTTGATCTTAAACAACCACTTATAGCCAATTGGAACCTTACCATGAGGTAAAGTAGTTAGAACCCAAGAATGGTTAGCTTCAAGTGCCTTTATCTTAGCAGCCATAGTAGCCTGCCATTAAGGATCTTGGGAAGCCTCAGCATAGGAAGAGGGTTCAGAAGAAGCTGGAGAGATAGTGTAGAAGCTGAAGCCATTTTGCAGTGAAAATCTCTGAGATAAGCTGGAGCTTTATGTGGTCTAGTAGAATGTCTAGTAGGTACAGTTGGAGGAAAGTTAGGTGTGATAGTAGGACAAATGGGAAGTTCAGTCTGAGGAGAAAGAGAAACAGACTTGAAGGTAATTGGTGACAGTGAATTAGAAGTAGAAGAAGAAAAGAGAATATTGTCTAATACAATAGGAGGTGGAGCTGGAAATAGAGAACCGGTGGGAAGAGTAGAAGGATAATGAAAACTCATTGAGTGTAAAGGGAATATAGTTCATGAAAAACAACATCCCTAGACAGAAAATGGAATTAGAAACAATTTGTACCTTCTAACCCCATTAGGATACCCAAGAAGCATATAGGCTTTGGCTCTTTGATCAAATTTAGTCTTGGTCCTAGAGTGAGTGGATGCAAACAAAGATATCCAAGAACTCTAATGTGAGAATAGGAAGGAAATTTGTTCAAAAGAACTTCATAAGGTGTTTTGTTTTGTAATAAAGGACTAGTAAGTCTATTGATCAAATCAAATAGACAGCAATGAGAACACAATCCCCCAAGAATTTTAAAGCTAAAGTGGACTGAAATTTAAGGGCTCTAGCAACACTAAGGATGTGTTGATGCTTTCTTTCAATCACCGAGTTTTGTTGGGGTGTGTCTACACAACTATGTTGTTGAATAACACCCTTAGAAGAAAAGAAAGTAGACATGGAAAATTCAGGTCCATTATCTGGCCTAAAGAGATTTGATCTTAAGATGAAATTGTGTTTCAATAAATGTGAAAAAAGATTGAAGGATGCTTTGTATGTTAGACTTAAGTTTCATTAAGTAAACCCATGTACATCTACTGTAATCATAAAAAATGGTTAGGAAATATCTAAAACCATCCACAGTGGGTACATAAAATGGTCCCAAAATGTCACACTGAATGAGATCAAAAATAGAAGAACAATATTGTTTTCATTAGGAAAAGCAAGTCTCTTTTGCTTTGCAAGGGGACAAACAATACAAAGAGATAAATCTGAATGAGAAAAAGATACATCAGTCTCTATATAACTGAGCAATTGCAATCTAGACTAGAAGGGATGACCCAACCTATTGTGCCATGATAAAAGACTTTGAGACAACACAGACATTGTTGCAAACATAAATGAATTTGGAAACTGAAGCTAAACTAGAATCAATGAAAGAACCAATAGGAGAGTGAACACCAGGTTAAGACAAGCCAGGATGCATGAAAGAGGAGAGCTAAATTGGAATAGAAAGCTGAGTGTTGGACTGTTGTAAGATATACAAACCATCATGCTTTCTACCCAATCCAATTGTCTTCCATTGGAGTAAAGTTTTGAAGAAAACAGAAATGAGACAAGAAAATACATCTCAAATGATGTTTTAACTTGCCTATGGAAATGAAATTAAAAGAAAAGGAAGGGACACAAAACATTATGAAGAATCAAATCACAAGACAGTTGAACTTGACCAATATATGTAACTAACATAGACTTTCCATTGGGAAGATTGATAGAGATATGAGTAACTGATGTGATATTGGTTAGAAGTGAAATGGAATGAAACATGTGGTCTGTGGCACCACTGTTAATTATCCACTCATTTCATGTAAGATTGGGTGGGGCAACAAGATTGGAAGAGAAGACAGAATGATCTAGGTTAATGGAGGAAGTAAGACACAAGTGTGTGGGTGAATCAATACTCGCAGTATTAGGCAAGCTAGATGAATAGGTTGTGTAGACCAAGCAATGGCAGTGGCTACTTGAGTAGACCTAAGAGCGAACTCTGCTAACTGCTAGGTTGTGAACCTAGGGCATGAGAATGAAGTATTGAAATAATCAGCTGGCATTGAGATGCAGAGAGGGCAGTCAATTCTTCTGCACCATCCATAGAAAAATCAATAGATAATGAAACTTGATTAGCTGGGTTGTCTTTCCCTTCATTTCTATAACTAGGTATATAGACATGGATCTTATAGCACTTATCCACCACATGACCTAGCAACCCACAATGTGAACAAAACATATATTTCTTTCTTCCTATTAGACCTATTAGCATTACCACTCTTGACATAGGAATTGGAATCTCTAGAGAGCAAGGCTGCAAACTCAATAACAGTAGAATCAAAACCAATCTTTTTTTGCTTCTCTTCTTGAGTAATAAGAGAGAAAACCTTGGTCAAAGAGGGTAAGGGCTTCATCATCAAAATATGTCCTCTAACTGAAGCAAAAGATTCATTAAGGCCCATTAAGAAGTTCATTATGCATTCCTCATGGCATTCAGCATGTGCAGCCATAGAACCACAAATGCAAACTCCACAAGAACAAGATGGAATAAACTTGTAATTGATTAGTTCATCCCAGATAATCCTAAACTTGGTATAGTAGCTACTTACAGTGAGATTTTCTTGAGAAAGATTGTTCACCATCCTCCTTAGCTCAAAAGCCCTTGGACCATTGCCTTGAGAAAACCTATTCTCCAAGTTAGTCCAAACTTCTTGTGCAGTGCTTAAGTATATAACACTTGAAATCAAGTCTTTTGACTTGGAGTTGAGAATCCATGACAAAAACATTCTGTTGCAGCGTTTCCATATTGGGAACAATGGTTCTAAAGTGCTAGCAAGTGTTGTAATGGTGCCATCGATAAACTCTGTTTTGTTCTTGGGATCAAGAGCATAGAGGATGGAACAGCTCCAAGTAGCATATTTATCAGCAGTGAGAGGCTAAGTAACCAATTTTGAGCCAAGATTATCCCCATTATGCAGATAATAGGGGCTTGAAGTCTTTTCATAGTGAGGCTTAGAAACTTGGGTAGAAACCCCTGTTAAATAAGGATTTACAGAGGTAGAAGCCATGGAAGGTTTTCAAAGAATCAAAAGAAACCTAAACAAAGCTTTGTAGGAGAAAAGAAAGATAAAATTGAACACAGACAAACAAAGGTGAAGATCAAAGAATCATCAATGGAATTATTGATGTGAAAGGAAGAAGAAACGAGTTAGGAAATCAGGGACACTATGCTAACTCGTGCTCTGATACCATATTGAATTTAGAGAGTAAGAAATGAAGAAAATGCTTGACTAATATTTCATTGATGGGAATGAGTGTATTTATACAATAGCTAATACCAGAAATTAACCAACCAACTAACTTTTAACAGAACTAACAAACTCCACTAATTGAAACATCACATGCCGAGTAGTATGTGTGTCACTTATTACAAACAAATGCTTAAATTACGTGTAGCTTATTAATAAAACCTATAAAACGACTTGTAGTAAAGTTAGCATATTTGATTTTCTTCTCAACACTCTTAACCTCTCTTTGGTTATCATGTTCTACCTCTTGTTTTTATATTGATCTACCTATTTACTACAGGAAAAAGGGGTAGCAGAAATTGAGTTCGAGATTGAAGAGGCAAGTGCAGACGTAAGTTAGGGTGCATTGGAAGGCAACATGGTCTCTTTTGTTCGGTATCCGAATATTAAAGACGCTAATTTGAACATGCATATCATCCAAACAGCTGGGATAGAAGAGATTGTGAGCCCACTGATGGTCATAAAATCCAATAGTATTTGGCTGGTAATTGAGAGAATCGACTGTACTCTACATAATTACATGAAGCAATTACCGAGAAAATGGTGTTATGGTAAATTAGATGATACCACCAAAATTCTTGTCAGGTATGTTATGTCTTAATATGTTATTTTTATATGAACCTTCAATGATAACCTTTCTTAATATGTTATATCATGTTCTACTAACCATTTGTTTTTTATCAAAGATATCATTGGGGGAGTCGCAGAAGTGGAAAGACAGGGGCTTTTGGCCAAATTAAACACCAAAGATATCGGGATTATTAATGGTCATGCTAAGCTGATGAAGCTTTCGAGTTCTAATGGGTGTCAGCTTTTAATGCAAAGGCAAAATCTAAAAGCATTAATGGAAGAATTGTTAGGACTGAGTCATAATTTGAAGGAATTTAGCAAAGAGAAGATATATGAGCTAACAATTCTTCCATTAATGCTTTTAGATTTTGCCTTTGCATTAAAAGCTGACACCCATTAGAACTCGAAAGCTTCATCAGCTTGGCATGACCAATAATAATCCCGATACCTTTGGTGTTTAATTTGGCCAAAAGCCCCTGTCTTTCCACTTCTGCAACTCCCCCAATGATATCTCTGATAAAAAACAAATGGTTAGTAGAACATGATATAACATATTAAGAAAGGTTATCATTGAAGGTTCATATAAAAATAACATATTAAGACATAACATACCTGACAAGAATTTTGGTGGTATCATCTAATTTACCATAACACCATTTTCTCGGTAATTGCTTCATGTAATCATGTAGAGTACAGTCGATTCTCTCAATTACCAGCCAAATACTATTGGATTTTATGACCATCAGTGGGCTCACCTCTATCTATATGGGATCCCTTTAATCATAAGGAGTTGGAGGTGATCTAGGTAGCTGATGAGGTAGAGGTTCAGGGGTTAGCAGTGAAAAATTCAAAATGGGTATGTAGCTTGATGAAAAATTTCTGTAGAATTGTGGGTTTTCCTATTGTTAAGCACGAAGATTAATGTCTGGCTCGGTTTCATCTTCTTGAACAAGACTGTGTTGATGTTGTTAGTGTTGGGACTTCTAAAGGAATTGTGAACTCAAAGTAGAAAGTAGGAATGGCAACGGGTCGGGTTCGGGCCAAGTTTTTCCATTCCCGGACTCGACCCGCCCCGCCCCAACCGGGCCCTGCGGGCCCTATTTAGGGATTGGGCCCAATTCGTGGCCCAACCAAAATAATAATAATAATAATTTAAGCCCAAATTTATTTTTGCTTATATTAAGCCTGCATATTCTAAGCTGTTAATTATAGGCCCAAATTTAAGCCCAATAAAACATAGAGAGAGAGAGAGAGAGCATATCAATTTCATCTCAACTGGCTCTGCAGTTAGCAATGTATGATCACTATAAGTTTTGAGATTTGAGTTTATTTTCCTTCGATTTTAACATGGAGAAAGTGATTACTAGCAAAATCTTAAAGCGTCATAAAAAAAAATCCACGAGGAAACACCCATTTCAACATCCAAAGTAGAACACCATTAAAAATCCATAAAACAGGAATTAAAATGAACAAATATGAGAATGCCATCCTTAATCTCGCGAACAATGCTTTTAAGCGACATTCTAATCTTACTATGTATCACATCAATCCTCCCCCACTTCAATACATTTAGCTGCAAAGTGCAAACCCTTACAAAACAAAATTATAAGACAACAACAAAATCATATATCAAATGAATTGATACAATACGCAAATTTTCATACATATAGTATGTGTGATCGAAAACTACATGCAAAACCAGCCATGGCTTCGCACGGTAAAAAGAAAAAAGAAAAAACAGAGAGAGTAGAGAGAGCAGAGTTTGCACGGGTCACCGAGAAAACCCGTAGAATATCCGGATCCGCAAATAGAGAGAGCATAGTTTGCACCTAGGAGAAGATCATGAAAATAAGGACAACTAACGGTGAAGATTTCGATAGTGACAGAGCTCGTAGTTGTCGGTGAAGAGTCTGACAGTTCGTGGTATTTTGTCTTTGATCACAGAATGTTCGAAGTGTTTAAGGCTGCAGAGGAAGACGCGTCCGAGGTTTCCAATGCTGAGGTGGCTGAGGAGTTTGAGGTGGAGCTTGTGGTTGGAGGAGAGGTCAGAGGTTAATGAGGGAGTGTAAGACTGTGAATTGCTGCTGAAGAGTGAAGAAATGAGGGATTAGGGTTAGAATATAGGAATATATATATATATATAGGGTATTTTTGTAATTTTAGGGTACCGAGTTTTTAACCGGGCCGGGTCTCGAGTCGGGTCTCAGGTTTTTTTGATAAAACTCGGACCTGATCCGGACCCGCTTCGGTTTTTTTTTTAAAACCCATACCCGACCCTATTCCTAATCGGACTGGGTAAAACCCAGCCTATTAGGGTTGGGCTGGGCCGGGTACCCGCGGGTCGGGCAAAAATTGCCATCCCTAGCAAAAAGGATTTAGGAAACTCAAAGTTTGATTTCTTCTATTAATTATGATGGGGTAGCAACTAAGGGGAGGAACAGAGACTTCTTAGTTAGTACAGGGGTGATTACCAGTTTTAAATGAGTGTACGGCTGCTATTATGGAACGTTAGGGGATTAAATAATCCTTAGAAGCGAGAGGTATATAAAAATCTTCTCAAGGAGTGGAAGTGTGATATAGTTTGCTTTCAAGAAACCAAGTTGTCTTCTTTGAACTCTTCTGTTGTTCGAAACCTTTGGGGTAGTCCATTTCTAGAGTGGGTTGCTCTTGATGCAGTCAACACTGTAGGGGGGTGTTACTGGTTTGGGACGAGAGTTTTTAAAAAAGTTGATTGTGCTATTGGTATGTTTTTTGTTAGTGTTTTATTGAACGGGTTTGTAGATGATTTTGTATAGGCTTGCTCAGGATTGTATGGGCCTGCTCAGGATTGTATGGGCCTAATGATGACAATCAGCGTGGTGTTCTGTGGGAGGAGCTCACAAGGAAGCACTCCAGGTGGAACACGACATGGTGTGCTTTTGGGGATTTCAATACCATTCGATATCCGAGTGAGAGATTTGGTTGTGAGGTTTTTAGTCCGGCTATGTTTGCTTTTTCAGATTTCATTGAGGCTAATTACCTTGTGGACTTACCTCTAGAAGGGGTTTCGTTTACTTGGTTTAGAGATTCAGGGACTGGTTGTATATCAAGAATTGATAGAACTTTGGCATCGGTGGATTTGGTAGATCACTTTGGAAACGTGTCTCAAAGGGTACTCCCTCGTGTAATTTTTGATCATTGCCCTCTTTTGGTGGTGGCTGGTAGTGTTAATAAAGGTCGGAGTGCCTTTAAGTTTGAGAATATGTGGTTGAAAGAAGAGGGTTTTGTAGAGAGGGTTCGGCAATGGTGGAATGGGTATTGCTTTTCGGGCTCTCCTAGCTTTATTCTGGCACGTAAATTAAAAGCGTTTAAAGAAGACTTGAAAAAGTGGAATAAGGAGGAATTTGGGGATCTGACCTTTAGAAAGAAATGTCTTTTATTTGAATTGTTGGGTTTGGATGCTAGGGAGGACGTGTCAGGTCTTTCTCAGGAGGATCAAACTCGTCGTATTCAGATCATAGGTGAGATTGCACATCTTGCCTCTTTGGAGGAGATTTCTTGGAGACAAAAGTCCCAGATGTTATTTGTGAAGGATGGGGACAATAATACTCGCTTTTTTCATTGGGTTGCAAACTCCTATAGAAGAACTTATCATATTCGGGGTATAGAGGTGAATGGTGTCCTCTATGAGAATGAGGAAGAGGTGCGGTCTAAGGTGGTAAATTTTTATCAGAATTTGTACTCTGAGTCTGATACTTGGCGCCCTTCTATGGATGGTTTAGAGTTTGCTAGAATTGAGAAGGATGAGCGGCTTGAATTAGAGAGGGATTTTTCTAAGAAGGAAGTGGTAAAGGTTCTTCAAGAGATGGAGGGTGACAAAACCCCAAGTCTTGACGGTTCTACTATGGCATTTTTTCAAAAATGTTGGAGTGTAGTGGAAATAGATGTCATGGCCTTTTTTGATCATTTCCATAGGAGCTCAAAGTTTGAACGGTCTTTGAATGCTTCTTTTCTATCTCTGATCCCAAAGAAAAATAATGCATTGAATATCAAAGATTTTAGGCCCATCAGCTTAGTGGGCAGTGTATAAACTTTTGTCTAAGGTTTTGGGTAACAAATTGAGGCGGGTGCTGAATAAACTTATTTTCGAGTCATAGAATTCTTTTGTTGGTGGCAGACAGATTTTGGATTCAGTGCTTATTGTTAATGAATGTTTAGACAGTAGACTGAAGTGTCGTACTTCGGGGGTGATGTGTAAGTTAGACATTGAGAAAGTGTATGATCATGTGAATTGGGATTCTTTGTTTTATCTGTTGGAGATGATGAGCTTTGGGGATAGATGGAGGAGATGGCTAAAGACTTGTGTCTCTACCGTTCGCTTCTTAGTCCTGATTAATGAATCTCCTGTTGGTTTCTTTGGTAGCTCTAGAGGCCTTAGACAAGGTGATCCTTTGCCTCCTCTTCTGTTTTTTTTTTTTAATTATTTTTTTTTATCATGGAGTTTTTAAGTCGTATCCTAAAGAAAACTGAGGAAGGTGGTTTCATTCAGGGTTTTCAAGCGGGTCCTATTAACTCTATTGGTATCATGTTTCTCATCTGTTATTTGCTAATGATACCATTCTTTTCTGTGATGTCTCTAGAGAGCAGATTATTTCTATCATACTAGTTTGACTTGTTTTCAAGCCTTTATTGGTTTGAAGGTGAATGTGGGGAAAAGTGAAATTGTCCCTATTGGGGAGGTGCGTAACATTTAGTCTTTGGCTAATGTTCTTCAATGCAGGGTGGGTAGTTTGCCTATGATTTACTTGGGTATGCCAGTGGGAACTTTGTATAAATAGTCTCTATTTGGAATTCGATCCTTGAAAGGA
This sequence comes from Quercus suber, assembly GCF_002906115.3. Taxonomy (NCBI): domain Eukaryota; kingdom Viridiplantae; phylum Streptophyta; class Magnoliopsida; order Fagales; family Fagaceae; genus Quercus; species Quercus suber. Next base: position 304,847 of record NW_027070142.1, read on the forward strand.
TGGAAAAGAAGCTTTTAGGCTGGAAGCGGCTTTATTTGTCAAATGGTGGTAGACTCACCTTGCTGAAAAGTACCCTCTCAAACCTTTCGACGTAGTACCTTTCCCTTTTTACTATCCCTAAAGCTGTGGCGACTAGATTGGAATGCATTCAGAGGAGCTTCTTGTGGGGTTCATCAGTTGAGTGTTTCAAATATCCTTTGGTAGCTTGGGAAAAGGTTTGCTTACCGCGTGAGTTGGGCGGTTTGGGAATTCAGAATTTGGAGTCTTTTAATCAAGCCCTATTAAGGAAATGGTTGTGGAGGTATGGCCAAGAAACCACTCATCTGTGGAGAAGGGTCATTGCCATGGGTTATGGTGGAGTATTAGTGAAGGGTGGGCATATTTCGCTAAGCATTGCTCTTTTGTGGTGGGGGATGGTTCTCGTATTCTTTTTTGGCATGATAAGTGGACTAGGGATGTTCCTCTTAAAATTCTTTATCCTCAGTTATTTTTGTGTTTAGCCAATAAGGAGGCTTGCATTTCTGATGTGTTAATTCCTTCAATTACAGATAATTTAGAGTGTGGAGTTTACGATTTTATAGGGAATATAATGATTGGGAGTTAGCGGCTTCCTACTCCCTCCTTCATTTCATCCAAACCCGAATTCCTAAGGGTGGAGGGTGTGATAAGCTTCGCAGGATCTTAATGGAAGTGGGAATTTAAATTCAAAATGCAGCTCCTTCATAAGATTTGAAATGCAGCTCCTTCCACTTTCCCTTGGAAGGGCATTTGGAAAGTTAAGGTTCTTAAAAGGGTGGCTTATTTTATGTGGTCAGTAGCTCATAGTCAGATTCTAACCTTAGATAACCTTATGCTTCGTGGTCGTCCTTTGACGAATTGTTGTTGTATGTGCTGTTGTAATGCGAAATCTGTGGATCACCTGTTACTTTCTTGTTCGATAGCTCATTCGTTGTGGATGTATATGATTTGGTTGTTTGGGATTGATTGGGTCATGCCAGGTTCAGTTGTGGACTTATTATTTTTTTGGTATCATTGGCTTGGGGAGCATAGTTTTGACATTTGGAATTTGGTTCTAGGCTATTTAATGTGTATTATTTGGACCGAACGGAATCGACGGTCTTTTGAGGATGAGGGGAAAACTGTGGTTCAGTTATTAGAGTTTTGCCAACGAACCCTCTTTGATTGGTCTTGATGTTGGGGTCTATTGGATTGTTCTACCCTTATGAATTTTCTTTTGTCTATTAGAATAGATTAGGGGCTTCTTCTGTATTTTTGTTCCTCTTTTTCATTTGTTCACTACCGTGAACTCTTTGTTGTTTTTCTTGCTTTTAAAAAAAAAAAAATTTTAATAATATTCTTCTCTTACTTATCAAAAAATAAAAATAAAAAATGATTCCAACTAAAGCAAAACAAAGCTCTATCTTTTTATTTATAAATTGATTTTTTGTTCATGATTAATTTATTTATTTTTTACTTTTGAAAGGTGTCGACTTGGCCACCTAAGAAATCATCCATTGTTGTTGACGCCAAAAGAAAGATTTCTCCTCCTTGTTATAGCGATTATTCTTCTCAATTACGGGAGGACTGCATCAACTTGGAGAACATCATACAATCAACAATTTGAATCTCATAAAGTGGATATAAAGAAAAAAGTTCAAGGAGATAGAAAGTATTAGAGAATTTTCACTCGTTGAGAGATGAGCCGTTACCAACCGACACTAGCAAATCAAGTTGTTTTTAGCCAAAACGCCAAATCTCATTTAAATGATGAGTATCAATGTGTAAGTCCTCTTAACTTCTTTTAGAAATTTCTATATTACTAAAGGCTGAAGCGTAGCGTTTAATGCTACTATTCTCACGTTGCGCTACATCAGCTGCCACGTCATTTTTTTTTTTAATAAATATAATTTGTCCTACAATTTTAAAATGGTTTTTACAATTTTCAGCCCTATAAATGCAGCCCACCACTTATTTATTTACTTCCACTATCACCCTATAATAAATCTATATAATTAATTCAACTCACTTCTTATTTATTTAGTTCCACTATCAAGCCTAACCCAAAGTCTTTTCAATTCAGTTTTAGGGTTTTGTGTGAGCCTTTTCAGCTTAAAGGAAGAAAAAAAAAGTTGAAGCCTTTCAAGCTTTAGGAGTTTTTTTTTTCTTTCCAATTTTCCTATAATTGTTTTTATCATTTATTTTTTTAATATTTACACTTCTCCAACCTTTCTCTCTCTCTTACCATTTCATCTCCCTAATACTTCTTCAATCTTGCTTCCTCCCTTACCTTTTCATCTCCCCACTACCCTATACATTAATATCATTCTTCCTCTTTCCCTTCATCTTCTTTTATTTTGTCTCTTCTTATTCACACTCTCTTACTAAAAATTTGTCACTATCTCTTCTATTTTGTGCATAGTTTTCCCTCACAAAAAAATTGTTCTCTCTCTCTCTCTCCCTAAATTTTTTGGTGGATATTTTTATTTTTCTTGCATCTCTACTTTATGTTGATAATTTTTTATATTCTTTAAAACTCTATTTTGGGTTAATGCGATTTAGTTTTGTTTTTTAAATTGTTGTTGTTGTTTTTTTATTTATTTTTTATTCTCTTTGATTGTTAAATGTTATCCTATTGCGTTCTAAAGAATTAAATATAGCATATAAAAATATAATATTATTTTATTACATAGCATGATTTGGGTAATTTGGTATTTATTCTGTTACATAGCATGATTTTTTATAGTGCTCAATTTAGATGTTAAACTATGGGACTTTACTAATTTTTGTTTATTTTCTAATCTTTTGTGGTAGACAAAGTACTCTTAATAGTTGTATTAGAAGTACTCTATACTGCCATTCATTTAAAGAAAAGTAAAGGTTAGCCAAACCAAAATAATCGGATAGGTGACAAATTTTAACTTTTGCAATTTTATTTTAATTATTATTATTATTTTATAACAATGCATGTATAGAAATTTAATTCTTAGATTTTGCTAATAATTGTTTATTTGATAATATGTTTTGGGTGGCCAAAATTATAACTCCTACAAAGAAAATAACTTTAATAGATTATCAAAAACAAAATTTTATCCTAATATTGGTTCAATTAATCATTATTAAGTTTTATTATTTTTTTTAGTTTACGTTTTTTTGGTGTTTTGGATTGTTCCTATATTACATTTATGATTGCTCCTATAATAAATAAAAATATAATTACGAAATACATTACTCATTATTAGATTAGTTTAAATTGTAAAAAAAAAAAAAAATTAATAAAACCACTATAAAAATAATTATCACGCGCAACGCGCGGGTTCGCGGCTAGTATGTATTAGAAGCCATATCATATGTTAATTAATGTTGTAATATTTCATTTTTATTTCAATGACTTTTTGCATTTATTTTATTTTATTTTTTTATATACAAAATAGAAATTGTACTCTATTTTAAAACAAAATATTACAATATTGATGTAACACTCCAAATAAAAAAATAGGGGAAAAAAAAAGGGTTTTGGCTATAGAATTTTAGGTGAGGTTAATTTCGTAAATCTGTTCCTAACAAAACGCCCTCCACACGTTATCTCACCCTCCCCTTCTCAGCCCCTGTCTCTCTCTTTCGGCTGGTTGGCTAAACTACCTCCCTCTCTCTCATCTCTTGTTACTCACAGATACCTGTTGCCCATTGCTTCCATTGTGCTTTCATTTTTCATTTTGTGGTGGAAGCTTTTGGGTTAAGGATTTTGGTAAGAAACTTATTCACAGTTCTACTTATTACTCCTCCTAAGATTTAGTCTTCCATTGTACAAGTCTAAGTAGGAGGGTATTTAGTTCATTTGTTTTTGGTTGTGCTAAGTTACATTAATAATTCTTAATCTATCAATATGACAATCCTTTGAGTGGCATATAATCAAATTTGAACTTATAAGAACTTAGATTATGTGAATGTCTCATTAGATGTATTCAATACTCACTATGCTTTGAGCTTGAATTGTGTTTGCATAACATGTGTTTGATAAAATGCATCGCCGAACATATTGTTGTTCTTTGAAAATTGGGGCATGAACCCTTCACTAAAATTGTCTCCTTTCATAAGGAAAGCTTTACTCCAAAATTTAGATAATTTTTAGTCACGTTAAGGTTTTAAGGTTTTAAATTCCATTTTGAATGTCTTGTCTTCGTATAGACACATTTGTTATACAAGCTTGTTATGAACTAGTTTGCACATCTTTTGGAATTTTGGATAGTTGCTTTGTCTTGCTTGGGTTTTGTTGTTTAGTATCAAATGAAATACATATGCCTTGCTACCTTTATATTAAAGAGATGTGTTTTTATGCTATGCTATAAATCTACATTGTTTACGGCTGGAAATTGAAATTGTTTTGAGGTTTTATTTGGTCAAATGGATTTCTTGTGTGCTTGTTTGGTTCTTGTTAGGGAAGGGGTACTTGTCTTAGGATGGTTAAGTTAGGCTTTAGTACCCTTGGTTTGATTTTAGGGGATCCTTTTCGATCTTGGAGACAAGTGTGATGGTAAACTTTGTGATAGGCCTTGTTATTGATAGGCTTGATCCTTATGTTTATAGGTTTTGATATTCTTGGTGATGGGCCTAGTGATTGAGTTGCTTGATTTGGTGGTGCCTGGTTGAGGTAAAATTGGTTGGCATTTCGAGGTAAGTGTCTTCTTAATGGGATTTTTGAAAAAGAATCATTATTGCACTCAATTATTTTATCCACCCATTTTGGAACATTATTCATGATTTTCCTAAAATGTACTATGTGTTTGTTATTGTTAGCTATCATTTATGGAAAACGCATGAAGAATTGAAAGTGCATCATATTTGTCAATGCATTTGTTAGCATGAAAGGACAAGCATCCTTGATTTAATTCTTGGAAATGGATTATATGGATTTATTGCATTATTTGCAAATTCTATTATTGTTTTTGTACGTAAATTTGAATATATATTTGAATTTTTTTTACAGAAAACCCTTGAGGAGGTGGAGGAGGACCTAAATGGGTTTTTTCCAAACATGCTCCCTGATCTTAGTGCATTTTTTATGGATGAAGGGATCGATGATTTTCATAAAGAAAAGTAAGTGGAAATTAATGAAATATTCTTTAGTAGAAAACATGTAATATTATGTGCTTACTAATTGAGTTATTTAAAATAATAGTGACAAATATGGAGAAGACGTCATTAGCCATTTGCACTCTATCCTAAAGCGTTGCATGCTCAAAAATGGCGATTGGGATACTGAATACTTTTGCGAGATTTGTCGATCGATTTTCTCCTTAATTGGTAAAATTCACCTCTTTATCATAGTGTGTAATTGTCATAATTTCTTTTTTTTTTTTTTTTTAAGTGAGAAATATGTGAGAAATATGCTTAAGTAAATCATTACTAACAATTGTTTCATAAACATATTCTATCAAATGCTAAGGACTTACCTAAACATTGTTGAAAATTATGAATTATGATGCCTGTAGTTCTTTTCAATTGTTAGTATAGATAGAAAACTGTTAAAAACACTAACCCTGTTTTTCCCAAATAGCCCCCTAGAATTAGAAAAAATGTAAAATTAGGATGAACAAAGAAATGTAAGGTTTTTAGAAAACAAATATGACTAAATTTATTATGATTTGTTTGAGTAATCTCCACCTTACTGGTTGTTTGAAATTATTTGATGGATAGTAGAAGAAAAAGTAAAATCTATTAATATCCATAATTTTTTTTTTCATATTAATTCTTTGGATACTGATTAAAAGATTTGCATGGTATATGATGCTAGAGATCTGTTCTTATATGATACCTAAGGCTTCTCAGAGTCAAGGCTTATGAAGTGTTCTAACCAATTTTAAAGAAAAAATTCAGGTTTGTTCATCCCATTTAACTACTGAAAGTCTGAAACTCAAATGTGGGTCTTGATTTGAGCCAAGATCAATAGTGTGATGTTATACCATTTGAACTTAGTTGAGTGTTTCTCAAAAAAAAAAAAAAAAAAAAAAAACCTTAGTTGAGTGTTATTTATCTTCTTCTCTATTGTAAATTATGAACTTGTTGCTTATATACACTGATATATAATTAACAATATTTTGTAAATAAATCAGTTATATAGTGTTCACAGGAGACTTTATAAAGGAATATGCCTATAATCCTGAAGCTGATGTAAGCAAACTGGTCAGAGCAATCATTGATAAATTGGAAAATCCACAGGAATTTAATGTATGCTTCCATCTATCTCAAGACTTTTTCTTTGTTGATGTAGATGTCTAGCATTTATCCTACTTATAATTTGTTGGCTTGGCAGTATCTACTTAAATATGTTCCCAGTAGCTACCAGCCTAGAATGCACAGACACGACTCCAGAGGAGCCGCACCCGCGTCTGACTCGGCGAGACGCAGCGACGCGGGAGGGACGCCGCTGACCGCGCGTCCGTGCCGCAACGGGCCGCGTCCTGCCACGTGGATTCCTCGACTCGCGCCAACGCAACTCAAATCGAGCCTACTCGGGCCGTATCGGCCGAATATCGATGTGTTTCGGCCGGAAAAAGGAAATCGGTCGGTAAGGAAAAAAAAAAAAAAAAACTTAAAACCGAAAACCGAAAATACTGGAAAAAGGAAATCGGCCGGCTCACTGTTCTTCGTCTTCTTCTTCTTTGCTTCTTCGTCTTCTTCTTCGCCCTCCTTAACCCCTTTCTTCTTCTTCTTCTTCGTCTTTGCTTCGTTCGAGTAAGTTTTGTTCTGTTTCTTTTTTTCTTTTCTTTTTTGAAGAGCTCTGCTTCTTTGTCCCAGGAGATAAAAAAGCTTTATTTTTTCTTTGTGGCTCTCACGCCTTTCTAATCAAACACGTGAGAGCCACATCTACCCTTTTTTTTTCTTTTTTAATAGGAAGCTACACCTATTTTAATATTTACTACATATATCATTTATTTTATTTTTGAGCTAAGTCACATCTTTTTATTTATTTATTATTTATGAGAAGCTTCATCTATTTTAATACCTCTGTCAATAATTCAAGTGTCAAAAACTTTATTATTATTATTATATAAAAAAGTATGCTTAGCAATATATTAAAAATATAAATAAAAATATTTTAAATAATTTTTTAATTGCCGAGTCCCGCATCCGCACCCGCACCCGCACTCGAGTCCCGAAACGCACCCGTGCTTCATAACTGAAGAGGAGAAAAATAAGCTGACGGGTCCAAGCAATGTTGATGGACGGGCCCATTAGGTGCAAGACTTGGTAAGGACGGATTTGTTGGCCACATGTCAGACAGAATCCCTATATGGGAATACTTGCGGCACACCTCCTAGATTCTAGGAGTAATTAGAGTCCTAGCGCAATTAGGGTTCTAGAAGCTGCGTGCATCGATAGAGATCTTCTTTATAAGGAATATGACTTGTCCATCACGTTTGGGACTCCTCAAGAGGATTTCTACAAGGAAAGACTTCGACTCCAAGTAAAAAAGGTCAACTTTCGACGACTATAAAAGCCCCAATACCCTCACAAATCGAGGTACGCTTAATTTTACCCTCTCTAGCACTCTAGAGTTGTGAGCATATTTCTGACTTGACCTTCGGAGGGTATTT
>NW_027070142.1:315682-334623 GCF_002906115.3 Quercus suber
TGCATCGATGGAGATCTTCTTTATAAGGAATATGACTTGTCCATCACGTTTGGGACTCCTCAAGAGGATTTCTACAAGGAAAGACTTCGACTCCAAGTAAAAAAGGTCAACTTTCGACGACTATAAAAGCCCCAATACCCTCACAAATCGAGGTACGCTTAATTTTACCCTCTCTAGCACTCTAGAGTTGTGAGCATATTTCTGACTTGACCTTTGGAGGGTATTTGGCCGGCACCACACCGGTGCTCTTCGCGAGGTTTTTCTTCCCTTTGTTGTGCAGGTGCTAATTTGAGTGTGCGAGGATCGTGTAGCTCACTGGTGGTTTTTTTTTTTTGGCATTATCAGTTGGCGCCGTCTGTGGGAACTACGCGATTCGTAAGCCATTTATCGCTTTCCAGACAAAAGAGTTGCATGGTACTCACACGCTCAATGGCAACCACCAACGACGTTCAAGGAGAGGAACCACCCACAACTGCCCTCGAGAGACAAGTTCGAACTCTCGCTGCCACCATGGAACGTCTCACCAAACAAAACCACGACTTAGAAGAACAGCTGCACCAGAAGAATGCAGCACCGAATGACCAACAAGAAGATCAAGAAGGGACCAGCGCTGCAGGAAAAAACAAGGAGAAGCCTGAGGGCAGCCACGCCCCAAGCAGACTAGAGAGGAAAATCCTTGGTACAAATTTTAAGTCCAACTACCTTCGGGTGGAAGGACGAACTAAGTCACCCGCGAATGCCTTGGTGAAAATTCTAAGTCTTCTTACCTACGGAAGGACAGTTGGACCATGTCACCCAAAAGTGCCTTGGTCAAAATTTAGGTCCCCTACGCCAGAAATAATTTCGGGCTAGCCTGTTAAAGATTGACAAGTCTCTCAAGATCCAAATCGAACCGTCACCCCATGGGTCCTTTCACTCCGAGATCACGGACCCATAGGGTGAAGGGGGCAACTGAAGAGGAGAAAAATAAGCTGACGGGTCCAAACAATGTTGATGGACGGGCCCATTAGGTGCAAGACTTGGTAAGGACGGATTTGTTGGCCACATGTCAGACAGAATCCCTATATGGGAATACTTGCGGCACACCTCCTAGATTCTAGGGGTAATTAGAGTCCTAGCGCAATTAGGGTTCTAGAAGCTGCGTGCATCGATGGAGATCTTCTTTATAAGGAATATGACTTGTCCATCACGTTTGGGACTCCTCAAGAGGATTTCTACAAGGAAAGACTTTGACTCCAAGTAAAAAAGGTCAACTTTCGACGACTATAAAAGCCCCAATACCCTCACAAATCGAGGTACGCTTAATTTTACCCTCTCTAGCACTCTAGAGTTGTGAGCATATTTCTGACTTGACCTTCGGAGGGTATCTGGCCGGCACCACACCGGTGCTCTTCGCGAGGTTTTTCCTTCCCTTTGTTGTGCAGGTGCTAATTTGAGTGTGCGAGGATCGTGTAGCTCACTGGTGGTTTTTTTTTTTTTGGCATCATCAATAGCTACCAGCTAAAGGAACTGCTAGCAAATCCTAAAGATATCAGGTGTGGATCAAGTATAGCAGGTTTCTTATTTCAGTTGGCAAGTCATTTGGGTCAATTAGCAGTAAGTTGTTTTTATGCTTTAGAAACATATTTTGTGTAGTGTCTTGTGCTTCCTAAATAGATGCCAATATATTCTTCTGTTCATAAAATGAAAATTAGTTGGACGCTTTAACATTGAGCTGTAATGTTTTACTTTTGCTATAAATAAACTTGGGACAGAAAGTGAGACTCCTAAATCTAAGCCAAACAAACATATTATGAATTAGTAATTGAAAAATACAAATGAAAGACAGAAAAGAACAATTAGGTGTGGATTAAGAGCTCTGGGCTCCTCTTAGTGAAATATATCCTATTGTACAAATTTTTATCCTAGTTGTTAAAAGAGTAATACAAGTCCCAAAATGCTTAGCAAAAATTAAATAATTCACAAATTTTATGGGGGTATAGAATCTATTTTTATTTGATACCCAAAGATTTTTTGGTTGCTGCCTTAATTATATACACTAAAAATGATGTTCTTACCTATTTTCTTTTCGTTATGTATAGCAATAGTCTGGCCAATCACTATAGGTATAATGGTAGACTTTCGGGTTCTTTCATTTTTTTTAAAAAATTTTATTTACCTTGCATATATCTAAGATCATTAAATTTCAATAAAAGGGTTACTCATCCATAACTGTTTGAGGAATCTTTTATTAGTAGTTATGAATGATCAATTTTCCTCAATCTTAAGATTGAGAAATACAACCATCAAATTTGATTCATTCTCAATAGCCATTAGTTCATCATAGGGTGATCCGTTTGTCTATAGATGTTCTATTACAGTCATAGTCTTTAAAGGGTGAAAACCAATTATGTAGGATCTATGTTGACATATCTAGTATTGTGCATGTCATTATATGCCAGAAACCATATTTAAATTGGTGACATGAGTATTTCAATCCTCTGCTCTAGTAGCTGACTTATCCTTGACCATTACAGTGCATCATCCTTACTTTTGATACATACCATTGTTAATCATTCAAATTTGTAGTGCATTTGTGCCTTACTATATGAACAAGTTCAATAATACCATTGTGATTGTAACAGGGAAAATGACCAAAGTAATTTCTTGGGGATCAAGTTATGCGAAAGACCTAAGTCATGATAAAAGGCACTAGCCTCCGAAGAGAAATCTTTCGAAGAAACAAAAAAAAAAAAATTGTGGTATATGGCAATCTTTCACACAATCAAATTTTTGGTGTATATTTTTCTGCATATCATATCTCGCCTTTTAATTCAACTATTGATATTGCAATTTCTATTTCTACCTTACATTTGTATACTTGGCATTTGGCATATACAAATTAAACAGACTACGACTTCATTTTTGTACTTCAGTTAGTTCATTGGTGTGAGGAGATTACCTGGGTTATAGTTAATTCTTCCTAAGGTGCTTCATTTAGAAGACAAATTGCTGCTAGGATTAGAAGTGTACGAGTTGCTACCTGAATGGGTTATGAGTTGCCGAGGAAGGTATGTGAACTTCCATGAGCATTGGCTACTATGGCAAAAAGAAACCAATAATTATTTGCAATGCAATCTTCTAAATGGAGGCAGCCTACTCAAGGTACTATATACGTATGGAACCTTATGTCACCTTGAGACACAAGGTTTAATCAGCGAGTTCTTACTTCTTGGATCAGAGTTCATGACAGGGAGTGCAGTCTAGAATTCCTTTATTGTCGGGTAATCTAAAAAAGCTATGGGTTTGTCCCTTGGTGATATTGTCATCATTGATGACGATATCATCAGCCATTTATTTATTTACATACATAAAACTCCTGTAAATCTGTAATATGAGTAATTGGACTGACAAATTTTTGCCACATGAAAATTGTCAGCTCCACTCTAACTTAACCAAGTCACTAATGGAGCTCTAAACACCACTCACCCTGCTCACCACCTTTTCTCTTCTGCAATCTAAGTACGTTTTCGATACCGTACCTTGATCGATCTCAATTTACATGTAAAAAATTCTAGTTTGAGCCTTAAAAGTTCCAAAAACTGCATTTTCCATCTGGAAATTGGGAAATCATAATACTTGAATGTTTGTCCTAATTTGATGTCTGATGAACCAATTTTATGATCATAGAGCAAAAGAATATATGTTATTTCGTGCAGATGCAAAATTTTAAGGCTTGGGAATTGAAAAGAAGGAGGAGGATCAATCAAGTAGAATTCCGCCAGCTGAATCCAAAACCGCATTTGTTTTGCAAGTAGAAAACTTGAAATGTTCTCCCTAGAAAGCATGGGCACTTCATTTGGAGTGTCGTACCTGTGTTGGACACTTAATACTCCTCAAACAATTCTGCATGCATGTCCCAGTAGTGTCAGTTTAAAAAAAAAAAAAAATGCAAGATACAGCTGGAACACGAGAACAGTAGGAATCGAATGCCCTTTCACAAAACAAAGAAAATATTCATGCTCTTAATAATAATATTCCACTTAAAAATTAATATATATCTTTAATATTTATTTGTATTCTAATTTCTGAACATCTTTTAATAGTAATGAATTTGTTTTATTATCCATTATTACTCTTAATTTGATAAAAAATTATTAATAATATAGAAAAATAAAATATTTATTATTTCTCTTAAATTGATATATGTTTAATATTGTATGAAAAATAAATTCTCAACTATATATAAAAATAATAACAAAAATAAATTTAATAATTAATATATATATACNCTTCCCTTAATGCCGTAATGGAGTTTTTTGATATTGCGCGCTATGGTTATGAGGACCTTCTTTTTTTTTTTTTTTTTTTTTGAGTAAATAGTAATTCTTATTAGAACACACATAAAAATAGTAATACTAGTGTTTTGAACCACGTTTATAATACATTACATAATCAGAATACAATTACAAAATGGCCTAGCCTTTGTAGTTATAGACTGGAATTATAAATAACGAATACTAGACACACGCAACCAAGATAAAAAAAGTCACAAAGCAGTCGTGCACATCATCTTTAGGCAATATGCTATTTTATTTTAGAAACATGCTATCCCTTTTTACTAAATACTTGTGGTAATTTCTCGTTAGTGTTTCCATGTGATATTTGTTTTTGAATTATCATGCCATCTTAGATTTTATGAAGTTGGTAGATATATTTATTGGAGTTTAAATAGAAATTAATGGTTTAATCAAGAAATATATCGATAAGTGATTGTCATCCTTTTAAAAAGAAAAAAAAAATTAATCATATAATTAACAATTTTAATCTTATGGGTTTCAATTAGCTCAACTGGTAAAGTCTTTGATGGTAGAATATGAAATCTAGGATTCAATCCCCGCCTATACTAAAAAACCGATTGGTGTCTTGGTCTAATGATAAATAACATAACACAATAATTTTTAAAGGGTCCAGTTAATGTCTGCCCATCAATTTTGGAAAAGTTTTTATAGGGAATAGAAAAAATTGTCAAAGCAGTTAAATCACTCTTTTTTTTTTTTTTTTCATAAAAAATTTCCTAAAATGGTTCACTAACATAAAAGTTTCCTAAAAGTTTCATTGATATTTTAAAACCCATTTTAAAAATATCAATGAAAATTTAGAAATCAGTCATATTGGTTATTATAGATACTTCATTTTGTACCTGTTAATAACTTTTGGTCCTCTATCCAAATGATGATCTTGACATACGTCAACCAAGGGTAATTTAAGAGTTCTCAATAGTTTGGAGGTAATTACAATTCAAAAGTATTCAAATCACATTGAAAATGATGTTAAACACGACATTTTCTCACTATTTTGGCTATAACTTGGGAATTAGGCATCTTGTACTTCAATTTGAACATAAATTTTACATAATTTGGATTTAAAATGAGTGGGTTATGACCGTTTTAAATTGGGCCAACAATGCAATCAAATTTAGGGTTCTACACTTGTGTTTGGAAGCATGCACGTGTACCCATGACCATGCGCACGAATGGTGTGTTTTAGAACTTTAGAACTTCAGTTTTGGGCCCCAAAACTTCAATCTTTGATGAGGTGGTGGCCCCCATTCCCTTAGAAATGTAGTAGACACCCTATTTCGTTCCAACCTAAATCTAAGCTCTCCAGTCCAATGACGAGAAATCAAATTGCTACCAAAATGTTCAGTGCCATGTGTAGAGCCCAATGGCTTAACAAAGCCCAAAATATGACCCAAGAAACCAAGCCTAAGCCCAAAATCCATTTTCAAGCCTATGATCCATTTTTTAAGCCTAATTTTTAGAAGGCTTACAAAGAGCGCACAAGCTTCTTTTTAGATGCGTAAGCACACTTTGTAAGTTGATTTTAAAAAGGCTTACAAAGAGTGCGTACATGTGTGTATAGATGTGTACGCACCCATGTGAATGCATATGCGTTCTCTGGTCAGAAGCCTAAAAATTAAGGAAAAGACAAATAATTAATGAGGTATTAATTACAAATCTTTCCTAAAAGGCTTAAGGGTTTTAATTCCAAAATAGTTGACAATCAATAGATCATATTGCCTAATATATTGAAAATAGTTGAATTTGAATTTAAAAGTTGATTAGGAAAGAACAAAACAATTGATGACTTATTTAATTTTATGGTCATTCCTAAGAAACTTGAATATTTGAATTCAAACTAATTTGATATTTAAGGAAATATAAGTTAATTGATTGAAGAGCACATTAAAAGACTATCGGGGGCAGAAAAATCTTCCTTCCGACAAATGAGATTTATATTGGGTTGGGGGCCTAGATTGAAACTCGACAATGGGCTTGAAGCATGGCCCAAAGGCTATCGTTAATTATTTTACAGATTAAGGAAAGCATCTGCATCTTCAAAATCATCATCCTTTGGTTCCAATGGAGAAGAGTCATCTAATACAATAACATGAGGGAAAAACTCTATAGTAACGATTACATCATAACCTTCAATAGTAAATGAATTAACAAATACCATAGGTTCCATCACAACAAATAATGAGGAAACTTGGTGTGAGATGAAGGGAGAGAGAGAGATTCCAGCTAGCGCAACAAGATCATTATACCTTCAGGGCATGCTCATGGATATAGTATATGTAGTGAGCAGTGAGGGTCATTTTTAGGTAGTATGAGTAGCGAGTAAGAGTGTGTATTTAGTGAAGCTGCTAGGGCTTTCTACTGGAGATGGATAAGAGCTTAAAAGTTGAGGTGTGAGGGGTATTTGTGAGCTAGGGGCTAAAGAACTTAGTTTCTAAGCTTGAAACTAAGAACTCAAAGGCTCAGAACCTCACTAAGAGCTTAAAGGAAATTAGAGAGAGGGAAATAGAGAAGTTTTTGAGAGAGTTCTTCTCTCTTGGTCCGTATATTGGTGTTGTTGGTCCCCGTTGAAGTATTAGTGGAGAGTTCCATTTATAGTTGAGTTTGAGGGGGTAATTAGCAAATAATTTCTACTAAATCATCCTCAATCTTCAGAAAATATTTGGAGATCATTCCTCGGATTTGGCTAAGAGTGGTAAGTTCAACTTTAGAATGTTCTTTGTTGTTTTAGGTAATGGCAGCTAGAGTTCTGACTTAGCATTAAATGCTGATTGTCCTCAGCTGGTGGGATTAGAGCATGTATTAGGCTAATGATCTTGCTTTTGCTATTGCTAGAATCAGAGCTCCCTAGGGCAGATTGCATCATCTCAAGCCAGGTGTCAACCTTAGAGCCCTTTGCTTGGAACTCTGCTAGAGACCCCTTTGGTGCCCTCCAAACCACATTTCCCTAAATTTCCCCATTTGGGTTCATGTGCTTGGTCCATGAACCAGAAAGTACACTTTTTTGGGATGATAATGAGCTGTTTTCAAGTTATTCCAGAAGCTTTCATGGTCTGGTTATGGCTGCCTTTAGTCTTTGACTGAATGGGTTGAAGAAGAAAGGGAAGATAGCTGGCTGAAGCTTCCCAGCTTTATGTCATGTCACCTCAGATTTGTGTCACATAAGAAATGATGAAAATCAGCTTGGCAAGGAAGGGTTTAACCCTTGCTGGACACGTGTCCTCTTCTGATCTGATTTTGACAAGCTGGAACTGATGGTAATGGGCCCTAGCTGTAAGGTTGTGTTAAAATTTGACTTGACAGCTCACGTGAGCTTTAGCTGTTGAGATTTGCATGTGAGCTGAGCTGGCTCAGCTGGACCTTTGAGCTTCTTTTGGGCTTGTCCATCCCTACAAAATGAATAGTTTTGCCATGAGTGATATACATGGGCTTTTGTAGTTGGTTGAGTATGGAAAGAAATAAGCATAGTTCCCATAAAGAAGTATTTTTTAAAGATGAGTAATTTATATTTCCTATGAGTTAGGGACTTTAGTATATGAAAATATGTTTTTGCCAAGGAATAGTTCTGGGCTTTGAGCATAATGTAATTATTTTTGCCAAAATAGTATTTAGGCTTTTATAAATAGGTGCCAAAATAGTATTTGGGCTTTGTAAATATGTGCCAAAATAATATTGGGCTTTATATGTAATTATTTTGCCAAAATAGTATTTGGCGTTTTATAAATAGGTGCCAAAGTAATATTGGGCTTTATATGAGTAATTGCCAAAATAGTATTTGAGTTTTGTAAATAGTTGCCAAAATAATATTTAGGCTTTTGTAGATAGGTGCCAAAATAACATTTGGGCTTTTGTAAATAGGTACCAAAATAACATTTGGGCTTTTTGAGATTTTGTAAAAATATTGCCGTGTAGCAATGGACTTTGTAAGAGTGCTGTGTAGCAATGAGCTTTTTAGAGATGCCGTGTAGCAACGGGCTTTGTAAGAGAGTTTTGTTGGGCTTTTTGGGCTTTTGCCCACAAGGTAAGTGAGTTTGGGCCTTTTTTTGTGGAGACAGTATAATTTTGTGGCCCAATTTTGGTAGTAGTGTGATAAGTATTTTGGTGAAAACTCAAGTTGGATAATATGTGAGATACAATGGGTGATATTTGTGAGAGAGCCAAGATAATTTATGGGGCTTACATGGAGAATATTTGTGGGAGCCCAAGTTGGCTAATAATATGGAGAATATTTGGGTAATATGTGAGAAATATTTATGTGGGCCCAAAATAGTTTATGAGCTTGTATGGGTACTTTTTGGTGAGTGGGCTAATGAAATTAGGGCCCGAAAATTTATACCTCAACAAAGACAAGAGCACATTTAAAGATAAAGAGTATATTTAATAATTGATGTTAAGTTATTAAATGAAAGAAATTTAAGACCTGATGACGACTCAAATTTAATTAAGTGTCACACTTGTAAACACTTCATTTTGTACCCTTTACAACTTGAGCCCTCGTTCCTCAATGACGATATCACTCGAAGGCCTAGGTCTAATGTAAGGTCCAATCTTATAAGTCTTTATTCTTTAACATGAAGAATGTTTTGGTGAAAGAAAAACCTATAGGAACCCTAAGTATGCATGCACACTTCGAGCATGCAGAACATGTGCGCACATGTAGGCTTTCAGAATACTTGTAAGGAAAGTTTTTGATGTAAAATGCATGTAGAGCTAATCCCACATTGGCTGGGAGCTGCCTTACACCCCTTTCTAATCACTATAAAAGGCCCTAAGATTGTTTTCCCCAAAAAACGCCGAATTCACTAGAAAACAATGAATTAAAGAGAGTTTTTATTTTAAAACATCCTCAAGTTAAAGTTTACTTGATTGGGATCTATTTTGGTTTTGACCTTCGAGTTTTAAGCTTACTAACCTTTTGGTTATGTTTTGATTAGATTGACTAAAGGGAATGGTCAAATCAAAGTTCAAGGAGTTCTTGTATTTGAGGTAAGGGTGTAACTTTTTCTCTCTCATTCATAACCAAATTTTCTATAACACCTTTCATATAGTTCACACATTATAGAAGGTTGAAAAATTACCCATTCACAATATATGTAGTTGAGAAAGTAACGATATACAATTCAATTAAGAAAATAGTATATAATTTTTGTTAAAAAACTTACCACTTTTGATAATAATAAAAAAGTTTGACTATTAAGAAGAATTCAACGTATGAAACAATGAGTGTGCAATAAGATAATGTCGGTTAGAAATAGTATGTAAGAATGAAAAAGAAACTAAACAAATATTGTGGGTTTGGAGTTTATGGGATCTAATGTTATTAGAGTTTTTCCTTATGCATTCCACAACCTTGAGAAAAGGAGAAGAGAAGAACAAATTAAAGGAGAAGTTTTTTTTCTAGGAAGTTATATATATATATATATAGAATGTGGGAATGTGATAATGTTTTTTTTTTTTGGAACCGGGGTAGTTTTAGTTTTTTTTTTTTTAAAGAACATGGGGTAGTGGGAACTAGGAATTCTTTTTTTAATGAATGTTGGGTAGATTTACGGTCTTAATTTCATTATATTTTTAGGAATAATGGTAAGTTAATTAAATTAGGAGTCATTTTGAAAATTAAAAAGATTATTACTAACTTTTCGAAACCTTTTGAGGTCATCTCAAGAATTCCTTCTTGTAATAACTTAGTATGTTGGATGGAGGACTGTCATACTCAAAAGAAGAGTCAAATAAATATTCAAAGGTGTTTGGTAATGTGTTTGAATAACAGTTTTTGTTATTTAAACATCATAACACGTGTATTTCACAACACTTTTTCATCACACGTATTTTATAACACTTAAACAATATTACTAGAACAATATTACCAACGGCCCTAAATATTTAGAGAGATATTCAAAGAGGGAGGTTTGAAAACCTTGCCTAAAAAAAAAAAAAAAAAAAACTCTTCCCGTCACAAACTCTACTCTACGCGTTTCATTTAAAATAAAAATAAAAAATATATATTCTGCGCACGTTCTGTTCTTTCAATTAAGCCTGTCCAAAGACAACTCGTAACCAATCCACTCCGGTGACGGGCGCAACAGGTTCTAAGGTACCCAACTGATTCTGGTGGTCGGTTGGCGGGTCCTTGCATTTAAACCCGATTTCAACCGATTCGACCGATTCTACACCAAAAAGGCCGCTGACCTCCACCGCCTATACATTTTCTCAGTCGATTCTTGACAGATCCGCGAGATCTCGTTGAGATCCGGCGTGATCTTGTCGAGATCCCGTGAGATCTCTTCGAGATCCGCCTAAATTCGACGAGATCTTACCATAAAAGGCCAGTTTTGAGCCAAATTCGTCGAATTTCGATCAGATTTGCCCCATTTTGGGCCAAATCCAGTGAGTTTCGGCCAAATCCGACTGAGACCCGATCACCTTCCAGCGAAAAACCATCCGATTGACCTGAGTCTCTACCGGTCGACGCAGTTGAAAATTTTAAATTGACTTGATCGGGTCGGTCGCGATTGGGCACAAACCCGACCCATGATCACCTCTACTTTCAATGGCAGTGATTCCTTGCAAGCTACGACACATTGATTGAAATAAATCTAATATTATTAATTTTTTTAAATCAAAGAAAAATAATACTACCTAGTACTTTTTTTTTTTTTGAACCAATACTACCTAGTACTAGTAGGACTAGGAGTAGATTCCTATTTGACCACAATCACGGTTTTCTTATTTATTGGGTTTCACCCTTCATCGGCTCTCTCTCTCTCTCTCTCTCTTTAAAAAAAAAAACACACACACACACACACACACAAATCTCAGAGTTTCTCTCGTATCATCCTTGGCCATTAACGATGTTCAAAACTTCTATTACAAGTGTTAGTGTATAGCTTAGACTAGATTAGCCCAATATACTGAACTTGTAGTTTACTCATATTACTTGTACTGCACACATACCTAGCCTATATAAGGACTCTTTATTGTACATTTTTATTTACACACAATATACAGACTATTCATCTTTCTCTCTCTCACTTTATATTGTTAACAGCTGACCAGCCTGCTGAACCAAGACTCAGTTTGCTTTCTCCTTGCCACCTCGAGTTGGAGGGGGATGTTAGTATATAGCTTAGACTAGATTGCCCATTGGTTAGCCCAGTATACTACTGTATTTGTATTTACTCATATACTTTATATTGCACACATACCTAACCTATATAAGGCTCTCTATTGTAATTATTTTTTACACACAATATACAACTATTCCATCTTGCTCTCTCTCTCTCTCACTTTATATTGTTAACAATAGGTTAACTGTTCTAAAATTTCAATTTCGCTTCCTGTCTACCCTGATTCTTTTATAAAGAAAGGTTTATTTTGTGTGTGATCTTAAAAAAGAAAGATTTATTGATATATATATATATGTGTGTGTGTGTGTGTGTGTGGTTTTGTATTAAATTTCATATGATTGAGCATCTTTCTAATCGGATTTATAGAAAATTTTTGTGTGTATCTAATTAGGGTTTAATTTCTTATGTACAAGTGCAATCGGACTTATTGTATTTTTTGTATGAATTGTTAGGGTTTGGCCATGGCTATGGCGGTGGATTTGTCCGGACCTGGACTGCCATCAGAGGAAGTAGATGGTAGCAAGTCTCTGTACGCGTGTGTCTCTGTTTGCAAAGGCTACCCTTCATACATAATCTATTCTATCAAATTGAGCCAACTTCTACCATCTGAATACATATCTAAATCCAAATCCAAAGGCTGCGGCAGCTCCAGCGACAGTGACAGTGTCACCCTTTGCTGCTTACCCTCCTCAACATTAACGCCAATTTCATACCCAACCATCTCCACTTCTAATTCTAGTTCCAGTGCCAGTCCAAGTTCCAGTTCCAAGGAACAAGAAGGATGCAATTCATATTCAGAATTGAAATGGAATAGATTCGCAACTCTTGGGGGTAATGGTCTCCCCGACGCTATGAATTGCTGTGTTATGGGCTCCAAAATTATTCTAGCCGGTGGCTTATTAATCTTTCCTGACATGAGTTCTGAATATAGCACTTGGATTTTCACCTTGGAAACCAACCCAGCTCTGGATCTCAAGCCTGAATTCTAGAACATAAACAAGAAGAAGAAGAAGATGAAGAACAAAAACAACAGGAAAAACAATTTTTCTCTGAAACGTCTAAGCGCTGGGAAATCTGACCCCCTATTGGTGGAAATTGAGGGTAGGCTCTATGCCCTCGCTGGCATTCCCCTCGAGCCCTTTGAAGAGTTGCCCAGCCCTTCTTTTGAGGTATTTGACCCATCCACCCAACAGTGGTCACCTCTCCCTCCCCCTCCATTTTTCAACCATAATCAAACTTGTTGTTTTGCCCCATGGCACGACGATGCTCGTGCTTGCTTCGATTATGTAGTGATGGACTCTAAGATCTCTGTTTGTGGTCCTTTTAGTGTGGGATACACCTTCGACATACCCACCAAAAAATGGACTCACTGTTTATACTTTGGTATGAGTTCGAATCCATTTCCATTTGCAGGCATGGGTCTAATGATAAAATTAAGTGGCCGTGGACATAAGGCCATCATTGGCCATGATCAACTCGACAACTGCTTGCTTGCCTACTGTTGAATATTAGCTCTGATACCATGTTAAATGAACAATATTATCAAACGCAATGTGATGTGTTATACCATGTTGTATATGCTAGAGTGGATGCGGAAGAGGAAGCATAGAATAGGAACATCAAGAACACGAGAGTTACGTGGTTCAGCCTTGATGGCCTACATCCACGGAGGAATCCCTTGAGGGCTACATCTTTATTGTGTAGGAGTGTAGTACAATAACCTGTGTTACAATGAACCCTAACATGAGTATATATAGGCGACTAAACCCTAGACTACTAGTACAAGCAGGAATGGGCTTGGGCCTATTACATTGGGCTAATATATGTTTAATATATATCTCTAACACCCTCCCTCAAACTCAAGGCGGAAGCTCGATGAAGGCTTGAGGTTGGATAAGCATGAGAAGATCACTTGGAGATGCCTTGAAGAATGCCTTTGAAGAAACCACAATGAAGAATGTGCCAATTGACCAATTTCGGAGCTTCAAAAATATAGGCGACTAAACCCTAGACTACTAGTACAAGCAGGAATGGGCTTGGGCCTATTACATTGGGCTAATATATGTTTAATATATATCTCTAACACCCTCCCTCAAACTCAAGGCGGAAGCTCGATGAAGGCTTGAGGTTGGATAAGCATGAGAAGATCACTTGGAGATGCCTTGAAGAATGCCTTTGAAGAAACCACAATGAAGAATGTGCCAATTGACCAATTTCGGAGCTTCAAATGAAGAAACGGAGTCCAAAATTGGAATCTACGCGAAAAACTGAGCAAGATAGGCCCTTTCGGAAATTTTGACGTTTGGTCAAAGGTCAACACAAAAAGTCAAAGTCAACGGATTTGGTCAAAGTCAACGGTCAGTGCTCACGGGTCAGATCCGGGTAGTCCGGGTCGGGTCGGTCCGGGTCAACGGTCAACTAGGTGACGTGGTGCTGACGAGGCAACACTGCTGACGTGGCGAGCTGCGTGGCTGATGACGTGGTGATGATGAGGCCTTTTGCTGACGTCATTAATGATGTCATCATATATTTCAGCGAGTGGCTGGCGCGTGGGAGGTCCACCGGCGCGTGGAGGAGAAGCCAGATACCAAATCGACGCGTGGTGGAGGCGCGTGCTTAATCAGTTGAAAGCCAGATTTCTTCTGTAGGCAGATCGGTGGTCGACATGGCCAATAGGGCGGCGCGTGTGACTAATTAATGAGTTACAAAAGAGGAAATCGAGGCGGCGCGTGGGGAGGTTCCGGAGCTGTTGGCGGCGCGTGGCAGCGCGTGATGCCGCCGTTGGAGGCCGTGTTCCTGGGTTTTGGTCGCGGGAGGTCTTGGATCACGTCTGTGGTGTTGGTTTCATCAGGCGAGGCTTGGATTTGCACAGATCTGAGAGGTTGAGTCACGGCTTTGCTTGAGTTTGTGGATCTTGGACACAGCACTGAGCCACGGTGGCTGCAAGATGCCATGGAGTCTAGATTCAGCAGAGAAGCATGTGTGACTTCTGATGGTGATGTGCACATTAAAATCTTCTTTGCTTGCTAGAGATTTTGTTTGATGCCAAGAACGAAGTTTGGCTCTGATACCATGTTGAATATTAGCTCTGATACCATGTTAAATGGACAATATTATCAAACGCAATGTGATGTGTTATACCATGTTGTGTATGCTAGAGTGGATGCGGAAGAGGAAGCATAGAATAGGAACATCAAGAACACGAGAGTTACGTGGTTCAGCCTTGATGGCCTACATCCATGAAGGAATCCCTTGAGGGCTACATCTTTATTGTGTAGGAGTGTAGTACAATAACCTGTGTTACAATGAACCCTAACATGAGTATATATAGGCGACTAAACCCTAGACTACTAGTACAAACAGGAATGGGCTTGGGCCTATTACATTGGGCTAATATATGTTTAATATATATCTCTAACACCTACTTCCTGTATTGTGCTTATGGTCATTGTCAATCTGTTCCTATACCTGTTGACATCCCACCTGAATTTGCCCATTGCCGTCCTAATTTTGTTCTTTAGGGGACGGGATTATCAGTGTTGTTATGGCTATTGTTGTGGCTGAGTTTGAGGAGTTGCGTATCTTTGTTGCCACTTTTCAAGTTTCAAGAGTTAATCGACGGAGTATTTATCTTGACTTGTGGGAAAAGTGGGTTACATATGATCTCGACGGCCATGATGATGCTGATGTAGATGACACTATAGCAAATCGTTGCAAATTCATTCGTTTCAAAATCCTCAATACTCATCTCTCTGTATACAAGTCAAAGCCATCCAAATACAAAATTGTCTCTGACTGCATCGGCGCCTATCTCCTGTAACTTGTAAGCCTACTTAACGTTCATCCCCTCTTAATTATTCATATGCTTTATTTCGTGCTCCTTTTATATGTTGGATTTTGGAATCCTTCTCTGGCATAGTATGATTTACGCTCTCCTTGTTGATTATATGCTTATGCTTAATAACCTCTTCTGTGCGACTTGCTTCTGTTATGGTTTTATCCTTTAGTTGTCCCTTGCTTTTTAAAATGTGCATTGGTTTTGTGACCTTGACTCTCTGCACACTTTAAGCAATGTAATATTACAACTAGTGAGCAATCTTTTGTTGATGTTGATGTATTTGAAATGTCTGTGTGTGCTTGTAGTGGGCATACTTCTGATAACATAGGGGGAAAAGGAGCAAGAATACTATTTACTGAAACAAATAATTTGCCGGAAAATCTGAATTGTGGTTGTTTATAAGTGGTGTGGGTAGAGAAAATATGTGGGTCATATTATTATTCAAATGTTTCAATCTTGGCTTTCTTTTTTGGTGGGGGGTTTTTACTTTTTATTAATTTCTGTCTTTTCATTTTAGATTAAAAAAAAAAAAAAAAAACTTTCTTTTTTGGTGGGGGGTTTTTACTTTTTATTAATTTCTGTCTTTTCATTTTAGATTAAAAAAAAAAAAAAAAAAGAGTTCTTATTGAATTTTGTCTTGACTTACACCAAACCTTGGATGGGAGGTTAACTATCCAGTATCCATTCCAATCACATTAATTAGTATCTTGAACTGATTCTCACTTGGTTCTGCTGTCCTATTCCTGAAACAATATATGGTTAAACTGATGAGAGGTTAGTTTTGTGACCCTTGAAGCATGATAGTGTTATTGGTATGGATTTTGAATTTGTGATTGTGTTGATGTTGAGATATTGGAAGATTATGCATACGTCCGTGTGTGTGGTGATTTGAGAGTTAAATTCCTTTATTTGTGAGGCAGTCTCGTACACTTCTTGCTTTGTGCATGGTGCGACCCCACCTATCATTACCATATCAGTGTGCAAGCTTGCTTGATGTGCTGAGGCAAGTACATTTGCGTTCATTCACACTTTCATGTGCTCAACCTCCCTCCCTCCCTCCCATTTTTCATTATTGGATTTGGAGTTGGTCTTTATGTTGTGATTGTACATAGCTGCGCTATATGCATATGCTTAGGTTGGTTAGTATTTTGTTCCAATTCTTATGTTCTTTTTAATTGCCAGGAAATCGAGGAATCAAACTAGGCACTGGAAGACTGCTCGAGGCTTATCGAGGAGTTACGTTGTTGAGCGTGAGAAAAGCCCCAATTTTTTAAATCTGTAGTGCTAGGTTTTTCTTTTCTCAAACATTGGGGGCACAATTATGCTGGGAACCTGATTACCTGCAGTTAGGTCCGGATGCAAAAAGTATAAGTCATTGGTTAGGTCCAAGCCAGTCAAGATTCAATTCAAAGTTTTTTAATAGTGCAAACCAAAATAAGCTGAGGATATCTATTAAGTTTCATTGCTAAATCCATTTAACAAAAACATTCACAGAAAAATCCAACAGACAGCATTAAGTATCACATCCAAATTAAATTTCTTTAAGCTTTACTCATATGCTTTCTAGAGTTGAAACTTTGAAAAGACACTCATGCAACCAACAAACTTTTTTTTTTTTTTTTGATAGCAACAACAAACTTATATTACTGCTGATACTGAAAGTATTTCCTTAAAATAAAATACAGGGCTTCCTTCAAATTTAACAAATGGGCATTTCATTAGGAACTAGTCTAGAACTTTTCTGATTGATACCATATCAGTTCTTTCACACTGACCCAGCTAACCCAAACCATAAATTAATAAGGCCACCCAATATGGTTATGTTAGCAGATAACTCAACCTCCATGACTTTCTTTATACAATGATTTTCCATGAGAGCAAGTCAATGTGAAGCATGCAAACCACACTTAAAGTAACGCATGCTAACCTTAATGACAGCCACGAATTTAACAAATCTCCACTGAAACACTAATTTAACAAACCTCTACAAGATCAAGGCAAACTTGTTACTCAACTGACACTTTTTGATGTGCCCATGTTCAAATCCCCTCTCCCTCAACAATCCAAAAAAAAAGAAAAAAAGAAAAAAAAAAGAAACAACCCTATTGAAAACAGCACAAATAGACAAACCCCATTAACAATCATGCATGAAACAAAGTGGTCAAAAATCAATGAAATCTATATCTATATATATCTAAAAGCTGAAGCGTAGCATTTAATGTTGCTACGCTTCTGTTGAGCCACATCAGCAACCACATCATTATTTCCATTAATAAAAAAATATTTTATTTTCATTATTTTTCTATTAGTGTTTTATAAATTCCCACTTCAGCTTCCATAACACCCATGACTCTTTATCTCCATTGTTTTCAACTTCCCATATAATTTCTTAAATGCCTGAGACTCTCTATTTCCCTCTTTCTTGCCTCTTCCTCTCCTCATTGAACTCAACCGGTTCATACCTATTTAGTTGCCATTGTCCCTATAAAATTCCACACAAATTAGTCTTATAGGGAGCTCTGCCGTTAAAGCTCTCAAAAGGATAGAACTGCTATGCCTCAGGTAGTCCAAGATGGTCTAAATGATCGGCTTCACAAGTTCATGTCCTCATTGGAGAATCCAAATGCAATCAGTTACTCTTCACATCTACATATGGATAGCAGTGAATAACAAGCGACTGTAAGCAATAAGTTTTGACCAACCCCTTTCAAATGAATATGTATCCTTCATATTACTCATTACTTTAGGCTTTTGCTCACATGAATATGTATCCTTCATTAATAATTACTTTAGGCTTCTGTTGCTGTAACAAGCTAGATGATATTGTCAGTGATCATGTTAATATTAGTTGGTGTTGAAATTTCTATTAAGAAAAATAGGACTTATGAATTAATTAATGAATTAGCTTTTTTTCTTTTTCTTTTTTTTTCTTTTTTTTTTTTTAAGGATGGATTATCCAAGTATAGTCTCTTTTCAAAATGGCGTTTTTTTCTTGGTTTACTTAAAAAGTCTCTTGTATTCTAAATGTCCTCAGAAAGTTACCTTCTAACTTTAAATGTCAAATTGTTGCTACTTGATCAGACCTAATTAGTCTGCCAATCTTTGTGATATTTTGTGAACTATTCATGTCAAACATGGCTGATTCTCCCACTGGGCCACTTAGTCAATTGGCTAAGGCTCCAAGTGGATGGTCCTATGATTTTGCATTAGCTAGATATGTGCATGTATGCATGGTAATTGCTTTGACTTGTAGAAATTAAGACTCAAATACATATAAAATGCATTTTAATTTCAAATATGCCAATACATAAAAATATATTCATAGGAGGGATAAGGAAAAAAAAAGGAAAATAATTCCCATAAAATGAAAAACTACGTCTTATACAATGGCCATAATCTGCTGCTCTCTCTAAATTTAATGTAATACTTCTTCTGGCATTCATGAAGAGAGTTATTTTCGATCCACATCTCTAGATGCCAATAGCCATAAAGAGTTCTATACCTGATTCCACAGATCCCTCAGATCAAATGTGTTGCGAGAATTACTTGCATTCTCAGCAACATCACTGAGCCTTCTTGAGAATCGTCACATTTGTTCACCCCCCCCCCCCCCCCCCCCCCCCCCCCCCCCCCCCC
>NW_027070142.1:334790-359834 GCF_002906115.3 Quercus suber
CTAAGACTAGGAGTTTCTTTGTCCAATTCTACGTCTTCACGCTTAGCGGATATAATCATGTTGTTCTCTAATTCACGTAGCGTATTTATTTTTATTATCCACATCATATTTGAATAAACTATCTAAATATTTTGTGACTCTAATGCATTAAAATAATAATAATCAAAGTCTTTTCTAAAATGGTTCATTGGATATAGAAGTCATCAAATATTTTAAGAATGACTCTTTGTTTGCCTGGGTAATAATACAAATGTATGATTATATGAGTATATTCTTTATTGTTTTAATTAAATTAAATGACAATAAATTGTCTTCTCCATTATATCAGAGGAAAAAATGTTTTAGGTTTTAATTTTTTATTATTAATATTATCAATAAATCACAATAATCATTCTTATAATAGTTACATTCTTATATATATATATATATATATAGTCCACAAGTATGAGAGTAATATTCAATAGCACAAAAATTTACACCATGATTCTTCTTTTCATTTTTCAACTTTTTTTTTTTTATCATCTCAATTTGAATTCATTATTTAATTTTTGTAAAATCTATGTTTACTCTACACTATATTTAATTATGAAGTTTCTAGGGTATACTATTTGATGGCTGATTCGAATGATTTCTTGACAAAATTTTGTTTGAATAATTTGATAAGTTGTGTTATATTTCTTTGATTTTTTTTTTTTAGTAATGGTAGTTGATTAACTTATGCCGTAAGAAATTTCTTTTGGCAATTCACAAAATGTTCCTTAAAGAACTTTTATTACAAAATTTTTACTTCTAAATAAGTTTAATTATAAATGATCATTAATAATATTCCCACGCATAGCATGGGTCTGCGACTAGTTTTTATAACATATAAATCACTAATCATACAAAAACATGGATAAAAGTACTGGGTCACAAAGAAACAAGAAAAAACAAGAATGCGGAAGAAGATCCACAACCATTCTGGATGTACGCTAGGAAATTCTGGCTACCAGATTTTTTCTTTCTTACTATTTTGACAAACTTGGATCACCCTATTGCACTAATTGCAATTAAAGTTATTTTATTCCTCCTCAACACAAAGCCCAGTCCTCTCTCAGTATATGTTTTTGTTGATCAAGTAAGGCTGCATTCTGTTGGGGCGACACCCAATTGAGTAGTTGATATTACATATAGGTAACAACTTGATCCAAAAGCTTAAGCCTATAGGTTTGGGTTTAATTATGTTTTATTAACCACTTACCTTTATTACTAGTATTTAACGTGAGACTTCACTTACACATTTATTCCCAACATTTTTTTTTTAGTATGTATACCCAACAGATTCCACTTTACTTTGTTGCATTTACTGATTGAGACTTGAGAAAAAGTAATAAGGGAGTTTCAGTCTAATCCATTATTACATGCACAAACTAGTAGGTTGTGAGGCAATCCATCCCCTGGTGTTTTAACACTTTAACTCGGTTGAAAACAATGTGGATTTTCAAACAGCTGAATAACTTACGTGATCATGTTGCACATCATATGAAAAGATATCTTTGAATCAATATATGATTGTCCCATAGGATGTATATTTTCATTTATTACTGATGTACTTTAATGTATAAGCCTTATTCTTATGATTATTGTTCATCACCAGTACCATAATTGCAAATTTAGTGGCTGGTATAGATATGCAAACTTGGAGTAGACCAATGGTCTATTTCATTTGTGGGGCCACTATAAATTGAGTTGGAAATCAAGGCTTAGTTGTGAGTGGTAGCTATAGATGATAATATCTCCTCTTATTGAGCAATGAGGTTGAAATCTCAGAAGTGACTCCTTGTTTATTTGTTCCTACATGGATCAAATACAAAGATAAAAAATTACTGCTATATAGATTCTATGAACGACCATTCCTCTGTAAGCTCTCGACTCCAAACTTTACATGTTGCAGCTATGTCAACAATCTATGTGCCAAGAACCTCACTTTAAGGTGTGATCTGTTGTCATTATATTTCTTTTAATACTTGTTGCATTACATGTCTCACAGCGAAGATCTTAAGTTTTTATGGTATGTTATGTAGGGTGTTCATTATACAGCACCTAGTGTCAGGTTTTTAGACACCAGGGATAGTTTAGTTTAACTGCAAGTTCACCTTGGTGATTGAGGGTAGTTTGTTCCACCAATGAATATTTCCAATGAGCAATGAATACACCAATTCATATGCCCAATCGATGATAATGTATTTCCCAGGTGGCCATGAGAGACTACCACATAATGTACTTATAAGGAAAGAGAGGGAAAAAAAAAAAAATACTACCACGTGATTTGTTTCCTAAACTTTCTATTTCCCACGCTTATCATGCATCGGTTTCTTATAGCCAATTGTGTATTCATTGTGTATTCTACCTACTTTATACCCACCGACCTATATATGAACAAAAATTCTTGTTATGAAGATATATGAATTTTTTTTAATAAAATAACCCTTTAACATTTGCCCCTTCAACCATGTCAATCAATTTTGATTCAACCAAAATCTTTGTGTATTCTTGCTGTACACCCTTTAATTCACTTCTAAGCTGTTGCACCTGCATCAAAATATAAGGTCAGCTTTAAAAAAGAGACTAACAAGCAACAATCTTAACTAATTAAAGCAGATGTAAAACAATATTTGATTCTGTTTCCACAGCATTCTTCTCTTTTCTTCTTCTCCCTTTTACTTTTCTGGTTGTTAGTACGAACTGAATAATGAAATGAACAACTATTTACTTGGATATTTTCCCAGCTTTACAATTTGTGCCATTGGTTGAGACAATGATAGTGACATTTGTTGTTGAATGATTATCAGTAGGCTGTAGGCCCTCTGTCACATTGTTTTTCTTTATTTTCCTTTTCGAAGGGAACAAAACACAAGGTGTTCTTAACATGAAGTTGCCCATGTGGATGATACGATCAAGTTATTTATTTTCCTTCTTTTTTTTTTCTTTTTTTTTTTTTGAACAAACAATAGAGATCAAGCAATCTATTTTCAATGTGAAGTAGATGTTTCAAAATGATTAAATGAGCGGCTGAATGTAACACACATAGAGCTAAGTACCTTCTGGTAAAGTTCTTCCTCCCTTTTCTCCGATTCAAATAACCTGGAAAAACCAAGACGAGTGACAATTCCAAACAACGATATGTTTTAATGAAATTTCAAGTTCGTCAAACAGAAAAGTCCTCATAAAGCCAGGTATAGCTTATAAGAAATGTCTAGTGTATGTTTTCTATAAAAGTAATTATGTACTGCTAAAAAGTGAATTTCAAGCTATGACTGAATTCCATTAATTCAATATAATCATATGGGACTAGGAGTGCGGTGAGTTTATGTCAGGGAACAAATTTTTCAGCTTGAGTTCAGCCCATCATGTGCACCAGAAGTCAGAGATCAAAAGGAGTTTAGGATGGTCAAATTCAACAGCTCCAATTTTTTCCCCAAACAATTGAAAATATCAGCTAACAAAAAACTTGAACCACCAATTTTGTGTTTGGAAAGAAGCTTATGCAATATACATGTTAACAAAGATGTTTACTTGTTAATGTTTAGACTATGTGCCAGAACTCAAGACAAAGATAGCCCAAACAGGGACAAGTTCAATCTAGAGATGGCTAAGCAAGCCAAATGCCAGGCTTGCAACCCATGTTGGATATTTGTTTTTGAAGTTTTCGTTCCAGATTTATAATATTTATTATTTGTTAGAAATTCTTTAAGAAGGTTCAGGATCCATTTGGGTTCTCTCAAAGTAATAATGAATAGGTTAGGCAAAAGTTGGGTGGTGTTTTACTTAACCTAAATTCCTATAAATTTTATCTACAACCAGCTCAAAAAATAATCAGGATAAACTATAACTGCTAAGTACTCACCGTAAACGGAGCTTTTCATTTTCTCGAATTAGAGTGGCCATCTCCTGGGTAACTTGCGGTGGGTTCTCAATGCTATTTTCAGGCTACCAACACAACATGGAAAGGAGTGGTGATAAGAATCCCTCATTAGCAGTAAATGCTGACTATTAAAGGAAATTCTATATATGAGAAATAGAATTTGATGTAAAACAATTTTTTTTTTGGGGGGGGGGGGGGGGGGGTGGGTGGAGATCAGACAATAGATATTCATATTCACAAGAGAAGAATTACAATTTCCCATCCAACAAACAGAAACCACATTAGGCAAAAGAAAAAATGCATAAAAATTGAAATTTACTGACCAAACTATCCTTTGTCTAAACTATTTGGGGCCAACCGCATGATCTTGTTTTCATTGTTGGAAAAAGTGTCAAGTGCACTTAAGCGCATAGACCACTTGGAGCCTAAGCGCAAAGAGCAAGCGTACACTTGATATAATATATAATAACATCTGATAGAAATATACACAACATAAAATAAAATAAGATAATTAGATCAAAATGATAATATATTTTTCCTATTAGCTAAAATGGATGGTGCAATTGCACAAAGTGTGTAAGTTCAAATTTTACATAAGTTATTTCAATTTCTTAACATTTTATATAATAAATTTGAAAACAATTATTAAAAGGAATATGATAATAATCTAGTCATAGAAAGTTTAAGCATAACATTTTATGTAATTCTCTTGAGCTTCCTAAAAATACATTAATATGATAGCTATGATCAAGTGAAGTATATGGTTCAATAATTAATACCCAAAAGGCAAAAACCAAAAAGCATAGGAATAGTAAATTACCCATGTTCATCCCTTTTGATATGTAAACAAAAAATTGTTTGTGTATTACAACACCTAAGAACAGTTTTTGTATAATAAATTAATGTCCATGTCAATCCTTCAAGATGAAGCAATTAATTATAGTGATTCATATATTTATTTTTTTAGCCCAAAAAAAAAAAAAAAGTGCACCTAGGTGTGCTTTGTGTTTCTTCAAAAGCACCAGAAAAGTGTGCCTAAGGCATGCTTAATTAAATGAGCTTCCATGTGGCCAAGTGAAGCACTTAGACTTTGGCGCTTTGGTCTCTAAGCTTTTAATCTTTAAGCGTGCTTTTGATCATTTTGATATAACTGTAGTGCATAAAAACTCATATATATAGCTGCCATATACCGACTCAATTGGTCATGTTTCATCTCTTCTTAACCATTTTATTTTTCTTGAATCAATGGTGTGATGGCTAAAGAAGTGCTAAGTTAGCAACATGCAAACATTTATCCAATGAATTTTCCACATGGGCTGTACATGCAGACAAAAATGAACGCACCAAAACTGACAAAAATTCCACAGCATGATGCACTAAAAATATGTATTTGCAATTAATGTCAATTATTTTTTGATAACTGCAATTAATATCAATTAAAACATTTAAGTTCATGGACCTTGTTAATGATTTAGAGTATAGGTATTTTATAAGATGTGAAAGTTTAGGGATATTACAACCTGGATCAAGGGTACACATTTGATATTATGAAACTAGATGAATTTCATTAAGTTAAATTTTTTTAGACAAGGATCTCTCAGCAAACCTGAACTTCCTCGTTATGCCAGGTGTCAGTTGCATATGCCTCAGATTGCGTATGCCTTTTGGCATGTTCTAACTCCACTGGAAGATATAGCTCCTTCCTCTTTATGTTTGAATCTGCTTTCAATCAAATATGGACTTATCAGATACACAGCAAAAAGTGGCATTTCTTTGTACCAAGTAGCTGGTTTCATCAACGGAATTTAAGCATTCCTGTCTGTCAGTCACTGTCATTTAAAACATATACCTTGTTTGAACTTGGCTTGGCATGACACATCAGATTTTCTCTGTGCTGTGGCTGAGACGCGCACCGTTGTGGCTACAGGATCTTCTGACGATCCGTCTGCAGAAGAAGCTGCTCTTGGCCTATCAGTTAGAGGGAAATCATGATTCACTAACACAGAATGTTTTAGATAACTGACTTGTAGAAGGTGACTCCTGAGAAGGCAAAACTGCAGGGTGAATTTTCTTCCGTGGTTGATAACCAATCAGTTCACAGTGCAAATGCCTGCTAAGATATAACAGAAAATTGCCTCTAGTACATAGAAAGTCGATATATCAAATGCAGGGGTTTAACAACATTTAGCTGGTTGCTAACAATCTAGACATAGAGAGAAGACAAATAATGAAGTGATCTGTCAAGGCTCAGGTTAATTCATAATCTCACTAAGCGATTTTAAAACATTAAGTTTTATACCTCAAACAATATGAACCTGGAATGAATCCCATATTTACAAAGATCCATTCAACATATTCCTAGCCTACCCACAACCCACCCCACCGCCCCAAAAAGAAAAAAAAATCTGTCAACACTTCAAAGATTTTTTGACATTCTCCAACCTCCTTAATGTCTGTCAACAAGGTTACATTTGACTCTGCAATCTAGGTAATTGGATTTCAAAATATATCTCAACCTGCAGGTAACACTGTCATACTTGTTTAATTGTACTTGATGGGTATTTGATATCTGTTTGATTGTGCCATGTCTTATAACTTAAACTCAAAAAATTTGAGTTATTCTTCGTATCAAACCAGTTTCATAATATTATCATAAAAATTCCCTCAACACAAAAACCTTGGAACATGTAGCTCACCAGTACTCATGCGCCATTTGCCTTAAACGATCTTCAAGCCTTTGAAAGAGGGAAGTCTTCTCAAAATCTTGCTTATTGTGAGTAGGCTCAATAAAATTAGCTTCCAAAACACCTATCAGTTGCATTACATAAATCATCAAATATTCACCATGACTTAGCTAAATACACCTTGAAACAAAATAGTTGTAGTCAAAGGTTCTCACCTACAACCCCTCTCCCAACGTATTTTGTACATTTGACTGCAGGCCAAAATGGCTGCTCAAAGACAATTAAAAGTATGAACAAGAGAACTTAAGAATACTGATGCAAGGAGCTTTCTTTTACTACAAGTATGCAAAGCATGCAATCTTTGAACAACAAGTACATAAATCCCACTCTATGCCTTTTTTCACTATTTATTAAAAATAAATAAATAAATCCTTCCCACAACATTTCATGAAGACTTGTTCAAAATATTTATGTAACATATTATAGAATGACAACTATTGGCGTAGCCTTATGCAGAATAGTATGTTTAGCAACACTGCCTAACCAGATCAAATGATTTCCCAACAAAAGCAAGCAGCCATTTTGCCACATGCCAACACTTATAATAGATCATGATTACATTTCCCGAACTGGTAAGTCATCAAATATCACAAATTATGTACTAGAAACGTTATTATCAAGATATCTAAGGGAAGCCAATAATTTAAGGACTTAACAAGCTTGATTAAAGAAGTTTAAGTGTGTGACAATTCAATAGAAGAATCCTTACCAGTATAAGGCGGTTCCGATTGTAGATACTGAAACCATGAATATTTACCCCTGGAGCTTCCTTTAAAAACCCTATAGTAGTAAGAACTTGTACCTGAACAATGGAACCATCACTGATGGGGAAGCTACAAATGGCTAACAATAACCCATGCATGCATTAGTGAAGAACGAGGGGAGGGGGGGGGGGGGGGGGGGTGAATCTACTAGAAAAGCATTACTATGTACGCAACATGGACTGAGTCTAGACAATGAGCTCTAGCTCAAATGGTGCCTCCTCCCCTTGTAAAAACAGGGTGGAGGATGGATTCATGGGTTCAAGACTACAATTATAAAAAAAACTCCCCTTTATAACTACTGATTATTAAGGTAAAGCATTTCTACACCAAAACCCTGCCAATTGTTATGAATCATGATTTTACACGATTGCCAATTGCAATCATCTATATCTAATATATATATATATATATATATCTAAAAGCTGAAGCGTAGTATTTATTGTTATTACACTCCAGTTGAGTCACATCAGCGTCTTCGTCATTATTTTTTTTCTTTTCAATTCTCCTATAATTGTTTTTAACATTTATTTTTTTAATATTTACACTTCTCCAACCTTTCTCTCTCCCTTACCTTTTCATCTCCTCACTACTTCTTCAATTTTTCTCTCTCCCTTACATTTTCATCTCTCCACTACCCTTTATATTAACATCATTCTTCTTCTTTCCCTTCATCTTTCTTTATTTTTTACTCTTCTTATTCACACCTTCTTACTATAAATTTGTCACTATCTCTTCCATTCTATGCATAGTTTTCCCTCACAAAAAAATGTTCTCTCTCTCTCTCTCTCTCTCTCTCTCTCTCTCTCTCTCTCTCACATAATTTTTTGGTGGATTTTTTAATTTTTCTTGCATCTCTGCTTTAGGTTGATAATTTTTTATATTCTTTAAAACTCTACTTTTGGTTAATGCGATTTAGTTTTGTTTAAATTTTTTTTTTTCTTCTTCTTTGATTGTTAAATGTTATTCTATTACATTCTAATGAATTAAATATAGCATATAAAAATATGATATTATTCTATTACATAGCATGATTTTTTTATAATGCTCAATTTAGATGTTAAACTATGAGACTTTACTAATTTTTGTTTATTTTGAAATCCTTTGTGGTGGACAAAGTACTCTTAACAGTTGTTTTAGAAATACTCTATAATGCCATTTATTTAGAGAAAATCAAATATTAGCCAAACGAAAATAATCAGATAGGTGACAAATTTTAGCCTTTACAATTTTATTTTAATTATTATTATTATTTTATAACAATGCATGTATAGAGATTTAATTCATAAATTCTGCTAATAATTTTTTATTTGATAATATGTTTTGGGTGGACGAAATTACAATATCTACAAAGAAAATAACTTTAATGGATTATCAACAACAAATTTTTATCCTAATTGGTCCAATTAATCATTGTTAAGTTTTATTAATTTTTTTTAGTTATGTCTTTTAGTGTTTTGGATTGTAGGCAGAAAAAATAAGGTTTAAGAAAGTTTGTTTAAAACTAAAAGAATAATTTCTAAATTTTATATTCTTTTTAATGATTTACAAAATGTTATAAATAAATTTTATTAAAAAATGAATATTTTCGTTAACTTGCCTTCTGAATTTCTGAGAAAAATTGTATTATTTTCATTTTGAAACGACAAAATTTATATTTATGATTTATGATTGTTCCTATATTACATTTAGGATTGTTTTTATAATAAATAAAAATATGATTACAAAATACATTACTCATTATTAAATTAGTTTAAATTGTAAAAAATAATAATAATAAAACCACCATAAAAATAATTATCAGTTGCGCGGGTTCGTGGCTAGTTAACAATTATTCTGCAAGCGTTGGTTTTCCTAAACATAACATGGATAGTTTTCTAATAATAAGAAAAGAAAAATGTGCAATCCAAGCCCATTGACACTTTTCCTACCATGAATGAATCCTGTATTTAAACTTATGGCCCTTCATGCTGACATTTTCATTCTAGTTTGTCATTTATTAACATTCGATATCCATCAACTGTATATTTGCTTAAAACAAAACCAAACAGGCAGCTACTGTAAAACTGATATTGACAAAGCATCCGAATCGTAGGATGCAATTAGTGGCAGGTGGCAGGGACTTTAAATAGACAACACAAACCTCCTTACTTCCACAAAGTTGTGGCCTGTATATGATGAATTCAGGAAATTTTAGATCACTGGGAATACTCTGGTGCTCAACAACTTGTCCACGCAATATTATTCTAAAGCATGATGGTAGTCTCATATACAAGATGGACAAGTAAGCCTGTGGAGCATGATCAAGAACATGTTTTAGCGAGAAAAAATTGTCTAGCAAATCAACCTCAATGGAAATCATATACTTACACGGAGCGAATAGCGATATAGGTTAGCTATATGCTGATCACAAATTGGTTTGACATGGTCACCTGCCTGAAATAGTTTTGGGTCACCATTGATACGAATATCCTGCAACAATCATCTTATAAATAGCAAAACTATCAACTACGTTCAACAGTTTAGAAGGAAATAAAAGCAAGTGATGAAGCACACCTCGGTATCGGAATCAAAATCCAGTTCCAAATAACCCTCCTCATTTAACCAAAGATTGTACACAACAATTTTTGTTCCATGATGCCCTATATCATCAAACTGACCATTGGATTAATAAGACGATATACATATTAATGGAAGTATAGATCACACATGGGTGAAGATATGGATATACATAATGTTTATAAAGGCATGGAGAGAGAATTCAAAGACATCATCACGTCAAAAACTTTAAGACAAGTACCCACAAATCAAGCCAATGGCATCAAAAGTTGAATTAGTTCCATTGAACATTTTATGATTAGCAATGAAAGGTTCAAAATCCAACAGTGAATAAATTCCATGTATACTTTTACAAAGGACAACCACACAACCAATATTGTATATAAGTAAACGAGCATATACATTATTGTTATCATTTTGTGTAGAATCAAATAACCAATTGTTGATAAATCATTGTAAGGCAGCTACATAATTAGGAATCAGCAGCAACTGTAGGTGATGAATCAAGCATTTTAGAAGAGGGAGAGAGAAAGAGAGACTTGGAGCACAATTGCATGCTGCAATAATGGCTGTAGGAATAGTGATTAGCCATTAGGTAACATGAGAATGATTTTATTCTTTCTAATTAGTCAAGATGATTGTAAAGAACTATCCATATCACACTACTAACTTCATGTTCTCACATGTGTCAAATGTGATGGACGGATTCAAATTATTCAATTTAACAAAGAAGTCCAGATGGCACCATCAGTGCAATCTTGTCAATGTCAAATATGCAAAACCCCTTTTTGAAGAAGCTAAATTTTGGAAGAATGTTTTTTGACACTTGAAACAAATCTCACCGAGTTACAACACCAACTTGTGCTTGCAAATGTTGTGTCAAAAGTGATGCATGGATTCAATGACCAAAGAACCTCCAAATGCTCCTTTTAGGGCAATCTCATTGGTGTCAATTATGCAGAATGTTACCAGGCAAGTACATATTAATGCTATGTTTTTGACAAAGCTATATTTTTGGCAGAATGTTTCTTTTCTGTTGTTTACCTTTTTTGTTGGGAGGGGGGGGGGGGGAGGGGGGGGGGGGGGGGGGGGGTGTTGCTATTTTGCACCGCAGCTGATGTTGTCATGGTTGTCATCATTTTCTTTATTGTTACCTTCTCTTTTTCTTATTCTTTCTCTCTTTTGGAGATTAAGGGACTAAAAAGAATGGCAAAACATGCTATGCTTTTGAGGAAAATAAAATTTTGGCAGATCATCTATTTTTGGGAAGAGGGGGTGGTGCTATTTTTGCACAACATTCTTCTTGTTATTGCTGTTGTTATTTTAGTTTTGGCTAAGCAAGGGGCGAAAAATAATTAGAAAACATGATATGTTAGGAAGAAACAGCATGCAAGTTATAATTTGGAATACTGTTATATGAAGCATTCCATTCTGAAATGTCTGCAGGCTTACTTGCTTCAGCAGCTCCTCTTCGGTTGAATAAGGAGACCACTGCAACAGCATGGACAGATTAGAAGAAAAATATTCTTTACCACGAGAAATTACAGGACCAAATGTTCCAGATGATGAGTTGAACTCATAAGTCACCTGTAATAAATGAAAAACTTATTAGTGAGTTTAGAAGTACAACATTATTGGTAAGACTAAATAAAATTATGCATATGACAAAGGGCACATTAGACAGCCCTAAACCTGGAAAAAGAGAACCAAAGAAGTTACGAATAATTTCACAAGATTTTGAGTCAATAAATGATCCTAAAGTGGAGCCCACTTCATGATCCAACTAAAAAAAGATGCTGATAGGACATTGCAGTCTTTTATTTTTTTTGTCATGAAATAGTTTTTTTTTTTTGATAATTCAATTGTTACAACAAGTGGGGTAGAGAGGATTTGAAACTTGGATCTCCTTATAAAGGAGACAAGGCAATGTCAATGAACTACAATGCTCTTGACTTCTTTGGTCATGGAATAGTATGATGATTCCATGAGTTTGTTAACAAAGTAGTAGCCTAAGCCAAATCCCAATTCCTCTCTGCTTGCTATGTTTTAAGAAAAGCAATTTAAGACTCCAAAAAAAACACACACACTCTTTGCATGCTGTTGTTTAAAGAAAAGCAATTTAAAACTTCAAAAAAAAAAAAAAAAGTAGCAATTATATGCCTGGGTCCTTCTATAGTGATCTCCAAGGAGCGCTTCCCAATAATGTAATTCAGGGGACATTAGAGTCAGCCATATTTTTAATTATCACAGAGGACAGACAAAATAACATCTTTACCTGGCCATATTTTTAATGATACATTATGGATTGAAAATTACAGTCAGAGTAAACTTGCAATAGATGTAATTGAACAGCTGCTGTAAGGCCAAGCTCACCATTGGTACTACTATTCTGTCATAGCCCATTTGTGTCAAAAATGTATAAGAAAGTAGTCCAACACTTTGAGTTGATGACCTGAACATGGTCATACCACCAATGTGAGCACAACCAAGAAACAGTCAACTGTGCATATATCAAATATCCAAATATGAAAATGAGTGTAATCTTTATTTAATATGAAAGAGGTTGGACCTCACTTTCAAAATGATAATATCTCCAATTTTCAGGATTTGGAATAGAAATAACTCGATAAAGAGAATTGAAAATGAAAAATGAATGTAAGAACACAGAAGAATATAAAGTAACCATGGAACCTGTTGACAGCCTACTGGTTAAATCTTTAAGGGATTGTACCAGAGACAAGAAATTATAATCCCACCTTTATCAGGGCCTGGGGACTATCAAATAAGGGAGGAATACCCATCCCAGGCTCATTGTTACCTTTGTACTAATGAAAAGATGATAGATTAAATAACTTCAGATATGCTTGTGTCATTCTTAGGGTTGTATTTGAGTGAACATAGTAACTAACCAACTGGGAAAGTGAATTATATCGGTAATGTTCATAGAAAGTCATACCCCATTTTTAATTGTCGACTGAAGATAATAACATCAGCTCCAAGTCTCATAGAACTTGTCTTGAAGCCATTTCCATCTGAAAGTATGCAAGTGAACCAATAAATAAAGAAATAAGGGAAAACATGTGAAAGATAGAATGGAGAAATCCAACGCATACACTGTCCAATGGTAGATTTCGATTTCTTATCTGAAAATCCAAAGCTCATGCAATGACTCATAGTTTCTGGGTCTATTCCACCACCGTCATCTTTTCATTGTTAATCATCAAGTTTGAGAAGCAAAAAAATTAGATGGCAACCTTGTTAGTGTATGACACAAAAATAAAAAAAACTAGTAGATTCAAATTTCATTTAATGTACATGTACCTTGGATTAGCAAGGCTGGACTGGAATCCCGTGGATTTGAGATTTTGTTTATAAGGACAAAAGTAGCACCATTTGGTATCTAGCTCATACAAACAAAAACAATACAAATAGTGTATGAAACCCTTAATCAGAACCTAACTTTGACTAGAAACCATCATAAAAACACATATGTGAGAGAGAGGGAGAGGGAGGTGAGAAGGAAACAGGTCATCTGCAGTATTTTAATTCTAAATATTCCTTTTCTTTCTTCTTTTCCTTTAACTGGAATCTGGATAAGGTAACCTCACTGATAACATATGAATATTTCAAGACAAACTATAGTCGTTCAAATTATAACATAAAGGACCTACCTCATCAAATGCATTATCAATTAGCTCCGCAATGGCTATACCAAAAAAACAGAGATCACAAAAGTAGGTTAAACAGATTTAAAAGATTTAGGAAAAATAATGGGGTTGCTATAGTTGGAGATATGAACACAATGTAGTGCATCAAAGGAAACTTATAAATCAAACATACCACCAAATAGCCACTTATGTGAGGTTGCATTGGAGTGGAGAAAAAGAGGGTGTACATGCAAATGATTTTTCAAGTCTGCAACCAAAGCATAATATAAAATGCTCTCAATAAACAATCAAAATGATAATAATAGTGCAAACATGCATGTCAACGATTATATTTCTTAACACAAGACCAGCAGTTTTCTTTTCTTTTCTTTTCATTTTTTCCACTTTCACAGCCCACTTCATATGACTAGCATTCAATCTGACAATATCTTTGCTTTGGTCTCTAGTCTTATGATATCATCAAAGTCCATTTAGTAGGCGCCTATATGATACCCCAAATTGTGCGGATTTGATTGGATTATTTGAGCAAGTGTTGTGTGGGCATGTATTAGTCTCACATTCTGGGTTTACTAGGTAATTCTTGGGTTTAACAGTGATTATGAGGAACCATAATTGCAACTTGACTAGTCATTTTTGGGTTTGAGCACATATGTGGCTAGACCTTTTCCTTAGGTCGTTACAACCTCAGCACCTATGTATGTTTAGTTTATTCATACATCAATATTTCTAGATATAAAATCTATTTAAACAATGGATAGAATCCATGAAATACATGAATCAAAAACCAATGTAGAAAATAAAAGAGCAAAAATATGAGTAAGCAATGATAAAATAATGTTACAGCTTATTTACTTTGATTTGAGACTATCAAACCCTTCTCCTTCACTCTTTCATATTTCCCAGCTTTCCAGAATTGCCGGCAAATCGGCGCAGATGAAAGACTTGACTGATTGACAGCAGAGCTAACCATGATATTATTACCATAATTGATGCCAAAAGCACTTAAGCTTCTGTTCTCTTCAGATTCTTTTCGTTTAGAACCTCTTTTGTTCAGATGCTGAACCTCTTTTATTCTAAAATTTGGTGTAATCGAAGATGTCCCTACAACTGAACCCAGCTCCTTTTGACCATCATTGATATTTGATTCTCCCTTTTCATAATCACTACATAAATCTATGATGTCTGAATTGTTCATCTTGGTCACTACAGAGCAAAATACACAGGTAAACAAATAAAACCAAAGATCAGTAACAAATATTGAATCCAAAACATGCAAGGTGACAAAAATAAAAACTAGTAATTAATTAAAATATATTGCTTTTATAGAAGTGTATTCATGGAAACATTCTATATTGGCCCGGTTGTGAATGAAATCCTAACTCTTATAGACCAATTGCATTTGAGCTCACATTAATAAACCTGCTGAGTATTGATTGTGAAGATTCAATTCAAAGTTTTTTAATAGTGCAAACCAAAATAAGCTGAGGAAATCTATTAAGTTTCATTACTAAATCCATTTAACAAAAACATTCACAGAAAAATCCAAATAGACAGCATTAAGTATCACATCCAAAACTGAATTTCTTTAAGCTTTACTCATATGCTTTCTAGAGTTGAAACTTTGAAAAGACACTCAAGCCACCAATAACAAAGTTATATTACTGCTGATACTGAAAGTATATCCTTAAAATAAAATACAGGGCTTCCTTCAAATTTAATAAATGGGCATTTCATTAGGAACTAGTCTAGAACTTTTCTGATTAATACCATATCAATTCTTTCACAATGACCCAGCTAACCCAAATCATAAATTAATAAGACCATCCAATGTGGTTGTTTTGGCAGACAACTCAACCTCCATGACTTTTCTTTATACATTTGATTTTCCATGAGAGCAAGTCAATGTGAATCATGCAAACCACACTTCAAGTAACGCATGCCAACCTTAATGATAGCCACCAATTTAACAAACATCTATAACACCAACAACAATTGAAACCCATTGAAACCATTGATTTAGCAAATCTCTACAAGACCAAGGCAACCTTGTCACTCAACTGACACTTATTGATGTGCCCATGTTCAAATCCCCACTT
Source organism: Quercus suber (assembly GCF_002906115.3). NCBI lineage: Eukaryota > Viridiplantae > Streptophyta > Magnoliopsida > Fagales > Fagaceae > Quercus > Quercus suber. The sequence goes on from NW_027070142.1 coordinate 350,523, forward strand.
TCCCAACAATCCAAAAAAAAAAAACCCATTGAAACCAGCTCAAATATACACACCCCATTAACAATCATGCATGAAACAAAGTGGTCAAAAATCAATGAAACTTTCATAACGTATAAATCACTAATCATACAAAAAGGTCACAAAGAAACAAGAAAAAACATACAGGCTCTTGTGCCCATCAATCACCCTTGATTCCCAAAGGACTCCCAACCTCACAAGTCACACCAAGCTACTACCACAGGGAAAAGCAAAAGCTGTGTGTAAAGTGTAATGGACAAAAATGAGTAATAGAAGAACTGACACTTTTTTTTTTTTTTAATTTTACGGTGGCTGTTCGTTCTGTTTTTTTACTGTGGTAAATGTTTGTTGGCAAATGGCAGCACTGTTTTTGTCCTTTGTTGGATGACTCGTACTCGCTAGTTATTGCTTGTTGCAAAAGCTACCTGAAAAATAATTGTTTGGGATCTAAGTTTCCGGATGGATTTTAATACTATTACATAAGTTAATTAATTGATGATTTGATGTCAACTATATATTCCATGTTACTTTTTTCCTTCTTCAGATCTCAATGGTATCTACTACGGCGCTTTTTCATTCTTATCTTTTACCTTAGCTTTTTTCAATTTCAAATAATTCTTTTACTCCACGTGGAAAAAAAAAAAAATATATATATATATATATATATCACAACATTTTTACAACAAATTCATAATAAATCTTAAATAACACAATATTTTCATTATACTTCCACAATAAATTTTAAGTGGCACAACATTTTCACAGTACTCATATATTTTCACAACAAATTTTAAGTGACAGGATTATTTTAGCTGTTATTAGTGGGAAAAATAATAATTACAATGGTACTGTTAAAATTAGAATCAATAACAATTTACCACGTAAAATTTATTGTGAAAATATTATGAAATATAAAACTTCTCAAAATATATATAGTAAATTTATTTAACAGATTTTATCATATTTTGTTAAGTTTAGACGATATGGTTGATGGATAAAAAATTTTATGACAGTGGTCCGCCTCGGCCGTCGGCATTGCTATTTCTAATCACTTATTTACTACTTCAATCAATTATGAAAAGATGGTTAACTATATGGTATTGCAATCATTACTCATCTAATAAATACAACCAGTTCCAATAGTCAAATATAAATGTTGAAAATTTCTAGGAAAAATGCCAGAACTATAATATTTAATTTACACAATTTTTGCTATAATTTGGTGAGTTGTGAATGGTGGATTAAAAATGATGTATCCATATGGGGTCCTCATTGGTAGGTCATTGTTCAAATTCTATACCAACAACCAATGTGGGTGAAAAAAAGTTGTAAGTCTATGTGAAAGTGACAGATAGCTAATTATAGTCTGCCATATAGGATAATTATGAAAATGTGTGTAAACTTAGTTGTGATTCTAGAATAACTCAAAAAGGTTGGGAGGGTATAATTAGTTGAGTAATGTGGCAATATTTTTCACAATAGTTAAGTTGACAAATTTATATTGGTTTCTTCTGCCAATAATTATGAAATTTATTTTGACTATATAGTTATTGGTGAGAATTAGGGGTCGAGAGTGGAAGGTTATGGAATCTTGTTAAGAAAAAAGAATAAGTCTAGTAGCACAACTTTTTTTACGACTTGTTGAGATAACACATTTCCACAATTTGCTGAAATAACACATTATAAGGGGGAGAAAATAAAAGTGATGTTAGTAATGAGTTTATGTGAAAGTGATTGCTCACCACTCAAAACTTCAAAAAAGCAATTTGTAATAAATAAATAAGCAAATTTAATAATAGAGATTGGATTGAGATCTAGTGTGCACAATGTACAATATCTTCCAAGAGTTTTGAGATTAAAATTTGGAAAGTTAGCTTTTAATCACATTCCTTTAATAATTTTGTCTAAATAAAAAGATGAAAAAGTTATTAAAAACAATGTGAGGGGAATGAAAGGAGTTGCATTTGTGCAATACCTTGAACAAGATCTCAGTCCAAAAGATACCAAAGACAGGTCTTAGCCTCTCTATCCAAGAATATCAGATTACTCCCCTGCACAGATGATGTTGAAGCTTTAGTAGTTGACAAAGCTATCCTCTTGGCTCATGATTGTGGTTTTTCTTCTATTATTCTCGAGGGGGATTCAGAAGTTGTTATCAAAGCTCTACAAAGCAATGAGAACTCCTTTGCTTCTTTTGGTCACCTACTCTCTTCTTTAAAGAATACTATAGATGCCTTTGATCTTTTTTTTTTTTTCTCATACTCGTAGAATAGGTAATTCTATAGTTCTCTTCCTAGCTAAGTATGGATGGAGGGTAATTCTTAGTGGTATTTTTATGTGGATGGAGGGTGTTCCACCACATATTTCTAATGTTCTTTTTGCCAATTATGGCTAATTTTTTTAATGAAAGTTTGAGGTATTTCTTTTCCAAAAAAAAAAAAAAAAAAGGTCTCAATCCATAATTATTGTTTATATATATATATATATATATAACAGCAAGGAACAGTAAAGAATGATATATGAGCAAGAAAAAGTAAAATGAAATATTAGGGATCCTTAGTATAATATGTAATGTCTCATTATTTTCGATCCTTATTGTTTAGATTGCTATTTAGGCCTCCAAGACTTGCAAAATTTGAATCCTTTTAAATCCGAGTTTGTTCTCTAGTGGCTGTTTGAGGATCCCAGACGCTGTTTACCCTCCATTTTCTCCCTTTTTGAATTCTGTAAGAGTTTTCTCAAGTATTTTTTACTTCAATTGACTGTGATTGAATCTCCTTCACTGTTGGCTACTTACCCTTTTATAATGCCATCCTAGGGTTTTTGGGGTACCATTGATTCCTCCCATTTGCTCTCTTGGGAACTAGAACCAATGTTGTGTTAGCAACATTGGTAGCTGGTCCCTTTCTCATTCTTCATTATTTTATTCTTTTGAGGTTCCTTATTCAAAAAGCCTCTAACTGACTTTTCTGTTCTGAGAGGTCCTAGAATACTAACCTTTGTTTTTTCCTTTTCCAAGGCTTCTAGATTCCACTTTTTCAAACCCACCTTTTGGCTGTTTTCCCTTTTGTCATTTCTCCCAAGTGAGTTGATTCCTTTTTGCCAAGCTGAAAGATCCCTAGCCACCTTTCTTCATTGTTCTTCTTCCTGAGTTCCCCAAGGTACCAGATCCTTACTCATGAGTTGTTGGTTCCCAAGCTTTCTGATTCCTTTTCTGAATCATTGGGTGCCTGATAGGGACATATCTGTTCTGGTTCTTTGTGTTTCTTTAGCATATCCCCTTGAACTGTCTTAATCCCAATTTGGTTTTGTTGCATGTCCCGAGGGTCCTTGGCTCCTGGGAATCCCTAGGTATCTTGGCCCAGTTCTTTTCTTGGGCTCCCCAATGATTTTTTTGACCTTTAAGGGCTTGGTTGGGCTTTTTCTTTCCTTTGTTTCATGAGGTCCAAAACTTGCTCATTCATGGATTTGGGTCCCTCCTTATGGACCCTTAATGGGTTTGGACATCTCTTCCTTTTTTTCTTTATTGGAGGCCCAATGCTTTATTTTCCTGGACTTTGATCCTTTGCATTGTTTTAGGCCTTGGTTCAACATTGTGATTTTTTACCTCAACAACCATTTTGTGTTTTTAAATTTAAAATTATTCAACTAAAAGATAGGGGTATTTTAAACAGTTTAGGAATTTGTGTGAGGATATTTTAGTACACAAAATGATGAAACCTAAATAGGGAATCTTGTTTTTTATTTTATTTTATTATTATTTTATTTATTTTTTATACAAGGAATCTTGTTATTAATAGTATAGATAGACTAGACTTGTCACATGCGCTTTGAGTGTGCAATATGACTTTTTTTTTTTGGGTTTAGTGAAATAATGTTTAAAAGTGAAATAAGGAACTTTTTTTTTTTTTTTTGGGCTTAGTAAAATAATATTTAAAAATGAGATAAAGATAATGTCCTAATTTTTAGGATATTTTGTATGTAAGAGTTGATAAAAGTTTGAAAGTCTAAAACTTATGAACTTTTAAAAAAAAAAATAGTAAATTACTTTTTTAATTAGTTTGTGTTTTTAATTTAAAATTATTTAACTAAAAATAGGGTTTTTTTTAGAGTTTAAGATTTTATACGAGGATATTTAGTACGCAAAAAGATGAAATCCAAACAAAGATCATGTTATTAATAATATAGTTAAGTAATCTTCTAATTTTATATAAGCAATATATATATATATATATTTTATATACAAGTAGCTAAATTAGTTCAGATGATTTTGTATAAAAGTGAATGTATCCCATTTAAATTATTTTATATTTATGTCTATTTTCTCCCCCAATCTATATTATATATATATATATATATATATTTAATAGAAAGGTGGGAAACTTCATTAATTAGAAAAAGACAATACATCAAGATGAAGAGCTTGTTCTAAGAGAAACAAAGACTCTCTTCCATCCAAACTGAAAAAACCAACAATGCCAATTGCATGTTTAGCTAAAAGGTGTGCAAGTTTGTCTATTTTATATAAGAAGAAATCTTAAACTAATCTTATTTTCCTAGCAGGCGGGTTTTCTCCTCTTATTTCTCTACACATTTGAGAAAACATGTTTTGTGTGCTTGTGGAAAGAAGGCTCTTTCATCCTTCTTTCTTTTCCTTATGTTTTCTTCTATAATTTATACCAAACATGCTTGTTCTAAGAAAAGAGGACTCTCTTCCATCCAAACTGAAAAAACCAACAATGCCAATTGCATGTTTATTGTTTAACTAAAAGGTGTGCGAGTTTGTTTATTTTATATAAGAAGAAATCTTAAATTTGTCTTCTTTTCCTAACAAGCGGGTTTTCTCCTCTTATTTCTCTACATATTTGGGAAAACAAGTTTTGTGTGCTTGTGGAAAGAAGGCTCATTCATCCTTCTTTCTTTTCCTTATGTTTTCTTCTATAATTTGTACCAAACAGGTGAGATAACACCTCTCCATCTTCTTTTCATTTTCCGTCCTTTCCTCTTTCATTGCAACCAAACACTTTCTCCTATCGAAAATAAAATAAAATAAAATAAAATAAACCCTTTCTATTAAACTCTTTGGGAGTATGGTAAAAATGAATGTGAAAATTACCATGGAACTACATTCCCTCATAAACATTCATCAAAAGAAGAGGAGAACACTTATTCTTGAAATGGAGTTAGAAATTCCAAATTTATCTTTGATAGGGAGAAAAAAAAAGTTAATTAGTAAAATTAATTATATATTTCTTTCATTTTCATTCCATCTTTAATAAACCCGCACTAAATAAAATACATTATAAATTATAATTTACTAATCTCATATTATTTCATTCTTTCATAAACTCCCAAATAGATATAAGACATCCGAGTGAACAAAACTTCCACTCTTGTGAAGTTTGGGAGAAATAATTAGTAGATAGCCTTACCTCTAATCTTTTATTTTATTTTTTATTTTTTATTTTATCTTTAAGAGGTTGGTTCCCGAATGCATTTCCATCTTTTATAAACTTTGAAACACACTAGAAAAAATACATCATATTTCATCCATTCATTTATAATCTACCAATTCCATTTTGTTTAATTATTTTAGAAACTCCCAAATAAAGGACATCCTCAATGCAAAAAACTCATACTTCTATGAGATTTGGAAGAAGTGATTGGCATGCAACCTTATCCTAATTTTGTGTTTTATTTTTTAGAGGTTAATTCCAGAATGTATAAAGAAATGAGATAAGGGCACCAATAAGATATAAAAAAATGAGTCGTAAATAGAATAGAGTTATGGTTCGAATTTGATAAATAATATGGATGATATTGCCTATAATGGTAGTCAAATGAAAGACTTTTTCAAGACTTTTATTGATCCACCTGAGATTTGAAAATGAGTTGGTTGAACTTGAAAATTAACTCATTGAAATTGAATAAAAAAAACAATTGAATTGGATTCGATTGGATGGTACCATTGAAATCTAGTGCAGTGCTAAACCCATTTATTATGGAATTGTTTTGAAAATATTTGCAACAAAGTTATAAATACATTGCAGTAGGGACGAAACCATGATTTTATCTATGGGGGTCAAAATATAAACTTTAAAATGTTGGCCATTCAATCAGAAAATGAATTGTATCACATGTGGGTCCTAAATAGTATACACACAATCTTCTCATTTCCTCAGAGAATGTACTTATGATGGGATATGTACAATTAGGGGTGTTACCAAACCCAAAAACCACCTGCAAATGGCAAACTGTACCCACCGCAAGTAATAGTGCACTCACACCACACCACCGCATGGTGCAGTGCGGTTGCAGTTTTATAATAAGAAAACGCATAACGCACCGCACACCCTCTCTATTATTTATTTATTTTTAATATTAATATATTATTAATATTTAATAACCTAGTTTTCAACAACAACAAAAAAAAGAAAAAGTTTAATAACCCTAGCAAGTGTTGACTAGAAAAGCAACAAAAAAAAAAAAGAAAAACTAGATCAATAATTTAAAACTTGCGCCAAAAAGAGGAAAAATTAGTTTTAGGCTAAGTAGGAAATCGACTTCAAACCGCATCTTATATATAGTATCGCACATGTGACCGCAAAAATGAATGTCGGTCGGGGTGGCACCTACGCCACTGACGGCGAATAATATGGTGGTTTGGTGAACACTCCAAAGTCAGTGCTAAATGCCAAATATACTGCACCACTGGACACCTAATCAATGCACGTCTCTACCGGGGCCAGGGGGGGCACTGCCCCCTGATCTCCTAAAAGTCTAATAGCTATAAAGTAGACTGAAGATAAAAGGAGTTTTAAATGAAATCAATGAATAAAAAAAACATTCATTAGTCTGAGAACAATTTCATTTTCTATACTCTGTTTTTTTGAGAGACAATTTATTTTTATTCTAATATGACATTATAAATGAATTGTGTACAAAATCTCCACAACTACCAAAGCCACAATCTTTTAAGACTTTGAAAAATCTTTTCTTTTACTACCACCCTTTTCTCGTAATTGCCGTGTCATAATCTAATCGAAATAATAAATAATGTCTGATGGACGCAAAGTCCAATTTCTCGCTGCACCATACATAGTCCAAACCAATTAAATAAATGAAGTGAATCCTTATTTGAAATCATTAGATCCTTTGTATACTTAATCTACTTGCTGATTTCATAACTAAATAGATTTACATTGTTTATATTACAATTTTTTTGGCTTTTGACTATTGGTATTAATTCATTATAATAGTTAATTTATAGTTTTATCTTGCCAACTAAATCCTGTCCCTGCCTCTTACAACATGTGTTTCATACAACTATAGCTTTATAGTGGCCAATTGCACTATACTTCACTCACTCAGCTAATAAGACCTCTAGGAGAACATATCTTATATACTTGGCGGATATGACTACGTGAGACTAATATATATGGGGCCACATGTTAATCGCATGGTTCTTAGATACGAGGGGTGTACTGGCATGCATATTTCGCCTAAACTAGAGACTATTATTTATAAATATGAACTTTTATTGTTTCTCTTGACCATTATCAATTATATATATATATATATATTTTTTTGAGAAGATGACCAATATCAATTTGTTTGTTATCATTTATTTTATTTTTTTGGTATTACAATACTTTAACCAGTAAATAAAACAAATAAGCAATTAGCAACCGCTGCTATTTATTTATTTATTTTTTTGCTCGCTGATAACAAACACACACACAAATATTTCATTGATACAAGCCGAGACCTAAACGACCGTTCCTAGTCCAAACGGCAACAATGTTACCAAAATATTCTAGTTTCTCTTCTCCCTCTCTTGTATGCTGTCTAAACCCGACCGTTAGCTTATTTAACGCAACAGTTATGAATTGTTTTATTTAAACACACTGTAAGTTTCATGCATTTATACATGAAGCTATAGGATGTTTCTATAAATTGGGATATTAAATGTTGTATAGAACACCCTCAGGCTCGTCTGTATTCACCTCTCTCACCTCTAAAGAGGAGGGAGAGAGTGTGTATTCAGTGAAACAAAGTTCATATTATATCTGGGTCTATTTGGTTTTGGCTCTCTATTTATATATATATATATATATTACTTATATTGGGACTGAACCAAAGCTACAACAACATGTCTATGAAGAGTAGAGGAATGGGAATAGGAGTGTATGCTAAGTCTATTAACTTGGTCCTTTTGGTGTGCTTAGGCTGCTTCTGTGCTGGATTGCTTTTCATTAACAGGTATGTATGTTTCTCATTGGGTTTCTGTTACTTTTTCTTAATTTTCAGTTTTTAGTCCTAAAGTGGTTGGTTTAATTGAATTATGCTTTTTTGCCTGGTGGGGTATCAATAAACTCATAGAATTAGTTGAGACTTTGTGAAATAAAATGAAGAGGTTGTTAATAGTATAACCTTTCTAACAATTTAAGCTTTTGGGACTAGTGAAAATTTACCATGGTATGTCTTGTGTTCGAAACTTCTCACTCTATTTTCCATTTTAAAAGTTAGAAGTCCCACGTATTAACTTATTAAGCCCTGCTTATCAAGGGAGTCGGGACACATGTGAGGGCTGTGTTTGATGATTAAATGGTTAAATTCATAGTTTCATTACAATTTGAGCTTTTGAACTAGTGGTAATTTATCAGATAGTTTGTGTTTAGCTGGTTATTAATGGCTGTTCTTGTGAATTGAATGATTGTTGCATTTCATTGAGAAGGGTTTAAATTGAACTAATGTTTATCTGCATAGTTCAAAGGGGTATGTGTGCTTTCTGATGTGGTTTTTGAATTTGCGTTTTCTGGACTCACATTAGGACAATTCTCTCCTTAGTCCCTTTGCACTTGTTTGTTTGTATCTATCATTCATTGTCGTTTTATTAACAAAGTGCTACGTGATTTTCACTTTTCGTTTTTGCTCTTTCAATGTTTCATGTAATTACTTCAAAGAGGTTTAGATTTATGCAATAGGTAAAGATGTTCTTTTTCTTGTCTGGTGTTTATTTGTAAAACTCCATCAAAATATTATATACTTTTTAAATTGTGACTTAACCTTCCTTCTACAATGACCTATAAGAGTCTTGCCTTGGATGAGATTTAGCCAAATTGTCCAAAGTTGATCTTCCTTATCAGTCTTCTTTCATTTTATTTGGCTGAGTGAAGTTACTGTACATAAAAAAGATAAAAAATTTTAAATTACCTGTTTATATGGTTTTAATTACTGTGACTTGTGAAACTCAACCCAACTAGGCCAGATATTTGGAGGGTGAACTGGAGG
>NW_027070143.1:0-5184 GCF_002906115.3 Quercus suber
TCAACAAAATTGTTCCCCCTCAAAAAAAAAAAAAATGTTATAAATTTTTTAGAATCCATCCTTTTTTGTGTGTATATATATATAATTTTTTTTTTTAAATTCTCATTTATAATTAACATAAGGAGATTTTTTTTTTCCTTCAAATTTTAGAATACTTTTTTTTTTTAATAATTTGATAATAGGTGGGAGGACAGGAGAGAGATTTGAAACTTAGATATTTCTATTAGAAATATAAAAAAGTATCAACCAATTGGGTTACGAAACTTTTGAACAAATTTTTCGGTACTAGTTTATCCTTGTTCCACTCCATGTATATGGATTTTTTTTCTAACTTGTAGTCCTGGCCTGTGATAAAAGGCCATGAAATATAGTAATAAAGCTGAATTGAATTGATTAATTTCTATTATAGAGTAACTAATGAGAGGGGGCAATCTGGAGACCAAGGGTAATATTTAGCTGGCCACCTACTTGACTTAGGCTTAAGCAGCGTAGCTCCATTTTTTTATTTTTTATTTTTTTTTGAGAAAATCAGCGTAACTTAATTAGCCTATGCTTTTCTGTATTTGCACTTAATTAGTTTGGTGAGTGATTAATGTCAAACTATATATTGCTTTCATTATATTTCATGTATAAGTCCAATAAGATACTTTAATTGGCTAGGAAGGCAGTTATTAATACAGCTTGAGCAAGATTCTTCTTTCTTTTTTGTACTTCTACGAGCTTTTTTTAAGACTCCGTTCTATGTGATAGATAGTAATAAAGAATAAAGATGATTAGAGGTGAGTCTTGAAGTCATTCCATTATCAGTTGGTTCACGTTATTCTTCTCAAATACTATATGTTATTATTAGTGCTGAAAAACAAAATCAACAAAACCAACTAATCATATAATAAGTGCATTCTCACATCCATGATGGATTTCAGTTAGTACAGTTGCTAAAGTCTCTTCCCAACTGACCTTAATTTAAATCTCGTCATTTACACCAAAATGAAACATATTGATGTCTTAAGTCTTAACTTGATAGTAAAAAACAATTATCATAAAGACATTTTTATTTCTGTGTGTGTTTATATATTTTTGCTAACAAGAGAAGGGATTTAAACCCAGGTTAATGCCACTAAAAGTCTAAAACAAAAGGCTCTCTATAAGTGTGTGTGTGTGTATTTCAATTTTAAACTGGAGCATAAGGTAAGACATACAAATTAATTAGTCTGTCAAAATACAAACATTTATCTAATGGAAATCATTTTAATTTCCTCCTTCAGGTTCGATCCTGCATCCACTTAATGATTTAGGAAAATGTTTGGTAGATGCTGAAAAATGTGCAGAATGTGGTAGAAAAGAAAATGAAATATTAATTAGATGGAATGTCTTACTTCTCAAGTTCACTAACTTTTTTTCCTAAATCAAGAAAAAGAAAGGAATTTTTATTATATTTTTTATCACGATAGTTACTTTTTTTATCTTTTAAAATGAAAGAAAGGAAATTTCAAGGGAAAAGCTTTTCTGATGATGTGGACATACTTTTCCCTCATTACCGGAACAAAACTTCTCCAATCCCTTGCACCATCTACATCTACCGGAAAAAAAATCTACATTGACTTAATAAAGACGGCCAAAACGTTAAAACAAATATAAATTTTCATTTCTTGATATAGGATATTCACATCACATACACATTGATTTTGATTTGAGTTTCAGTTCTTTAAAAAACTAGAAAAGCTCTTTTTTTGTATTTCATTGCTAGAACCTAGTTACTTGTCTCTGCTTGTGCCATGGCTTCACCATTAGACCTTTTCCATCTTGGGTTGACCAATATGACCTACTCATGAAATTTTACTTGCACCCAGAATAGTGATACAAAAAAATATGTTACTTGCACCATCATCATTCTAGATTCGTTCAAATGTCAACTTAATTTGACAAGTTCTTCTTTTCTCAAAATCTAGATAAAACTACAAAGTAATTTAATGCCAGGCATTCAACCATTGATTGCAAATGTCTCAAAATGCAGCAGAAATCACATTCCCAAAATTTTGGCTAACTCCCACTTTCTTGTGTTAATTTTCTCTCTGGTTTAGTTACTAAAAGAAAACCCTATACAAGAAATAGAATTTTGAGTTTAGTCAAGCCCAAAATTCTTATAGCACACTTGCACAAAAGTGTTCATGATTATATACAAAATGTATAAGACCCACTATTTTCACTTGGATTTTGATGCATCAGATTTTTAAGCGTAATTTTCTTAAACAAGTATGAAGGTAATTGTGATATTCTAAATTGTATAGATCTTGATTGGATTGAATTATTTGAGTATATATTGTGTAGACATGTGTTGATGAGTCCTACATCGAGTATTTATTAGTTTTTTTGAATGTTAGTGTCCATAGCTGTAAACGCCATAGTTGACATTAAACAAGCCAAAGAAAAACCCTCCAACAATATTAATCAATTAATTGTATTACACTATAACTTCATCGCAATTTTAAATTATTCACTACGTTTAAACTTACAAGTCAACAAGCAACTTTTCTCTTTGTCTTGATTATGTAGAACTGCTATGTTCTCGAATGCCAAACGTGTATAATAATGCCCACCTATTAATAATAATGTATCTATCAATCAATCTAAACACGGTTCAAAGATGTTGTTATCTCAAATACATCTTATGCTGTTCTTAATCACTTCTTTAATCTATAAACTTAATTCAAAGTTCAACCTATTGTGCATGATGAGGTAACAATTATCCTCCAATGCACAATATAATGACATGTGGAATATATAGGGCAATTGAGGATGTGCCACTATCCTGCCGCAAAAAAGTAAAGAAAATGATCCAAAGAAGTAATGTCAATACAACTATATATAATTGTTTCATATATAATAATTTCACAATAAATTTTAAGTGGTAGACAGTTATTAGTTATAACTTGAGCAGATCATTGAAATTACTTTTTGTTCATCAATATTAGCCAACAATAACTTACTACTAAGAATTTGTTGTAAAATTATTAAAAAAAATATTGTGGACACAGTATTTATATCTTATTTTTGTACACAATTCAATTGTTTACCAATTTTAGAGACAAACCTCAGGGTTGTATCTGCTTTAATCAAGGGATAGAATCAACATCAAAAGCAAATATTGCAGATAAAAATTTCACATATTAACTGCAAGGTTGACCATATTGAATTTTGAGAGGTCAAATGAGTTTGTCAGTTAGGTCTTGTTGTCTATGTTGGGTTGAGAGCTTACTTTTTAATTGAGTTTTGTAGGAGATTGTACACCTACCCTGCAATATTTGTATTTATTCTTAGAGAATCTACATGGACTAGAATATGTATTATTATTATGCCCAAGACCGAATGAATCTCTTCCATGCAAATATACTAATTTAAGATGATATATTTCAAAGTAGGACAGTCTAAGTCTACCTCAATCAATCAAAATCTCTCTCTCTCAGGCAATCAAAATAATTGTTGCAGTATTAGTGCTGATACTTGAACTATCATTAGTAGTTATATTAATTTAAAATCTTTTGCAGGCAAATTTAGACTAAGAAAGTAAGAATTATGTCTTAAGAGGAAACTCACTTGATATGGATAAGCCCGGTATACAAGCACACATAACTTGTTCAGCTTGGCCATGGCAAGGTCACGTCACTTACTCAATTTTAACTCGGTAAGGCTGGCTTGTAAGATGAACTATATGAAACAAACCAGGAAAATATGATAGCCTCAAATCCTTAGCATGAAAGCCCAATAAAAACCACGACCCAATTATGCTATGAGATCAATGTTAATAGACCACCGAGAAGGGTGGTCTAGTGGTCTCAGCGTGAACGCAAAAGTGTAGTGCTGCTTGAGCTCCCATGTTTGAACCCCAATGGGCGAAACGTCGAATTCCCTCCAGTAGCTAGCTCAAGGATACTAGTCTTCTTGTGGGACTAGGTTGAAGTTTGTTGTCACCTTGAATAGCAGTAACTATAGCTTAATCCAACATTTCCTAGTGGGTGAATGCCCCAATGGTCACGCTTATTAGGGTCCGCCACAATAGTTGTCCTCTCTCACCCATTTCGTTCATAAAAACAAAAGAAAAAAAAGAAAAAGAGATCAAAGTCAATAGTTATATATCCATTGTTATTTGCTAATAATTAATCATGACAACAAGAATTAAGGGAAATGGCCACAATTAATTGTAGAGAAACAACCTTAACAAGGAAGAGAGGGTACACAAAAAAAGAAAAAAAATCATTAGGAAAAATATTCATCCTCCTTGCTAAAACAAAAATATTACTATCTTAAACATCGAAGCATCACCACACTGGTGTCTTTATATTTACTATTTTCGAAGGCATTCATTCTCTGAACTTTTCTTACAAACTCCTTCACCACCCTTCCTCTTTTTATTTTATTTTTATAAATGAATGAGATAAATTACTTTCATCAACAAACCAAGAAAATATTACAAATCTAGTGAAACTGCAAACAAAGCCGAGAAAATCCACAGAAAAAGTCAAAAGCAATGTTAGGCTGGAACAGGTAATCTTAATACTCTTGGATTGTGTTTCTAAATCAGCCATAATCTAGAATGACGTGAATTAAGAAATCAACAAAGAATTTCAACCAATCCCCAAATATTGTTATAACTAAAAATTACTAAGCCAATAAGAAAATAGACCAGTAACACATAATAACATAATAATTTTACATGGAAAATCCTTTGCCCTTAAAGTTAAAATGGAAAAACTACTAGCCCAACTTCAAATAAATTCACTGTTATAAAAATAAATAAATAAAATCCGGGCTGATTCCGGACATTTTAATTGGGCCCAATATGGAATAATCAGTTTTAATATGGGCTTGGGTTGGGTCACAGTTGCAAACCATTTTAAAAAGCCCAACGGAAGAGTCCATTGGAGTCAGCCCTAGGTCAAGGGTAAATTAGTAAATCAGTGTATTTTCCAAACCAAATATAGGCACGAGGGTTTCCATACATTAGCTTCCTCTCTGAAAAGCCCTAAAAACACTTTGCTCTTTCGGAGGCGCCTCTGCTCAGCTCTTTCAGTTTGCATCTACCTACGGTACGAGATAAAACCAAACAAAGACAAAAACAAAAAAAATAAATAAAATTCCTCATGTTTCTACGATTCCTTCTATGATTTCTGTTTCAATATTTCGATT